>NC_090751.1:79212150-79254650 GCF_036898095.1 Palaemon carinicauda
AGAGATGGGTGGGTCCATCAGGACGACATGGCTATCTCACCCAAAAATAGAATTTTCGCTTTGCTCAAAATCCGTTTTTTGGGCTCAAGCCATGTCGTGCTGATGGAAGCATACCAGAGCATTAATGTATCTGTGGATTTTCCATCAGTGCCTAAACCTTATATCAACCTTTTCAATGGTCATACTGACCATATGAGACTTGTGACAATACCGTTATATGTCATCATCACTAATCATAAACAATGTTAGTGCTTCCTGCCTCCTACAGGGAAGAGTCATCTAGACAGTTGAAAAGGGATTTCAAGGTTAACATAAATAGTATGACCAAACTTGAGTATCCACTGAATATACAAATAGTCTCAAGTTGTATATTTGGTCAAAAAGACATCAGTGTCTCTTATGTCTAACCTTAGATGCACACAAAAATGTGAAGGATGCATTCTAAGCAAATAAAAAGTCTGGCATGTATAGATACAATTGTCTGGCGAAGATGGACGCACTACATTAAAATAGACATTTATTTTAGATAAATGACTACGAGAGATAGTTAGCAAAACGAATGTAGTTTGACAATGGGATTATACCTGAAACAAGTACAGGAATCGTATTCTTCCTTGAAGGAATGAAGTCAAGAAATGCCACTCTAGATTGAAGAGAAGGTAAAAGATAAAGCTCTTCATAAAACCTGTACTGGTTACCATTAACTGCCCTATGTACTTCGTACACCGGCACTAGAGCTATCTGTATAATTCCACACCTGGGATTTTAGAACAGAGCTAGTACTACCATGGTAACACATAAATAAAAGAAGGCATACTTAAAAAGGATGACTTCCTCTCCCCTTAATTGATAGTCTCAGTCAATTATCTGTTCATCGTAGAATAAACGGCAGAGTAAATAAGTTACCTGACGTCACCACATATTGCTTCAGATCATGGACTAGCAAAGCATAGTGTTTGTAGAACATCCTGGATGATTCCTATCCAGAACATGTCCGAGGACCCAAACCAAAAAGTGTATCACAAAAAATTAGGGGTAAGGTTTTAAAACACTACCTGCCGCCACTACAAAGTGTTTCAGTTCATGCACTTGTTTTGCGTAGTGTTTGTAAAACACCCTGGATGATTTCCATCCAGTGTATGAACGAAGATGCTCAAAGTCCATGTACTGAAAGAAGTTCAGTGATGAAGCAATCTTTCTCGGATTATGACCTGCGGGAGTGCTGTCCGGATCCACTCTACTAATAAAGTAAGTGAGCTTCGCCCTTAGTTGATTTAGAGATAAATTTAATCCCGAAGTTTCTCCTCTAAAGAGCTGACCTCCCCTGAAGTCTGAAGTTCTACGAAGATAGACCTTTAGACACTCTACAGGACATAGAGAGACATCTTCCTTCAGAGGACAGATTCTCCAGGGACCCCACCTCTTAGTGGGTAGCTCGTTTTTAGCGAGAAATGATGGATCAGGGAAGAGATTGAGTTCTCCTAAATCTGTGAACTGGATGTGGCCCTCATCTCTCGATAGAGCCACTATTTCACTAACTCTAGCCCCAGAGGCTATTGCGAACAGGAAAATAACCTTTTGGGTTAGATCCTTAAGAGAACAATCTTCATTGTTCACCGAGGAGGCATAATGTAAGACCTTGTCCAAAGACCAAGAGATGGGCTTCGGTGGTGCTGCAGGTCTAAGTCAAGCACATGCTTTCGGAATCTTGTTAAAGATTTCATTTGCCAGATCCACTTGGAAAGCATATAGGAGAGGTCTAGTCAAGGCCGATTTGCACGTATTTATCGTATTGGCCGCCAACCCCTGGCTATGAAGGTGGACAAAGAAGGACAGACAGAAGTTCATAGAAATTTCTTTCGGTCCATTTGATTTAACAAACTCCACCCACTTCTTCCAGGAAAACTCACATTGTCTTTTAGTAGACTTTGCCTTGTATTCTTCTAAGAATCCTATATTGCCTTCTGAGATCCCAAACCTTTTTCTAACCGCTAGAGCAAGAAATTCATGAAATGAAGGGTTTGGGTTCTCTGTGATAAACCGAAGGCAGTTAATTTCTGAACCTTCGGAAATATACCTAGGATCGGAGCTAGGACCAGCCTCATCTAGTCTATCAGACCCATTAGAGTAACCTCGTATGGGGCTATTTAGCGAGGTAGTTTCTTGAAGACGCTCGTGATGAAGAGGTCGAACTACCGTTCCGAGACTTGTTCCCATTTGGGAGGGAATATATCTGCGTCCATGGACCATTCCAACTCTATCGCCTTGAACCGTGATAGAGTATCCACCGTCACATCGTGGATCAAATGTAAATGAATTGCTGTTAGGTGCCATCCCTTTAGGAAAAGGATGGGTAACATCACTAACACTGTACGAGACGTTCAATTATGACGTCTTAATATCGCTTCGGTGTACCAACTCAGACGTAGGTAGGGTGATCTATGTGGAGGGTGCTTCCCCGCCCACGAAAGGACAAGCAGAGTCCTGGGACTTTTGTGTTTTAACTTTTGTTAAAGAAGCAATTAAAGAGGGACCGATCTCAGTCTTTTTTTATCTCTTCAAGCGTTTGATGCATGTTTTCTCCAGGCTCTTAACGCATCTTTCCGATGTGCACTTTGCACTAGGTCTGTCACTATTGCGAACTGGGGAAAGTTTAGCACTTTTCCTTGTTAGCATTTTGGGAATCTGATAGATTAGCTGAATCTCCTGACAGACCTCACGAGCTCCTTTTAACTTCCTGAGGGAAAAAGGGGCTGAAGTGACTGAGGGCTTCGATGGTTTTTTAGCCATCGAAACCCTAGAGCTGGAGAAAGTCGAGACTTCTAGAAGCATATCTTGAATCTGTGATGTCCCAGGAACCGGGTCATCACTATGAAGATACTTAGGACTGTGAGTCTGATACGTATCTATTCTAGGATGAATGTTACTCTCTGTGACATGAATCCTAGGCAGGAGGAAGAGGGGTGGTTGACTGGAAGGTTCCAGAGGACACCTTTCAGGTCTGACAAGACTACAAACACCCTTAGTTGGAACAAGGTCCATATGTTCAGAAGGATTAACATTCAGAACTTGCAGATTATTTTGAGTAGCGACAGGTTCAGAATGACTCAGAGACTTCTTGAGTCCTTCTTGTGAACACAAAGCAGCCTTCCCTGGGACTCGATGAGCCGTCGCTTTCTTACCACCTGTATGCTCTATAGCTCTCAGGTATGCTCGTCCAGGAGGGTTTTGAACTGTAGGAGAAGGTAAGGAGATAATAGTAGGGACATTTCTGTTCCCTATCAATGGCTCATCTTGAATAGGCTCTGGACCGAAGGATCGAAGGTCCTGCGATCCTGAGGGAATGTTCCTCCTAGCCAAAGCGTCTTTATGCTTCGAACTGCCAGTAGGTTTAGACTTTTGACCATCTGCCTGTAGCATCTTTGTCACTAGAATAATGGGCTGTTGTTGAGCAGCCCAGATATTTCCAGTATTTTCGATCTTCTTTTTAGGTTGGGGACCCACAACCACAGAAGATTTTCTCTTTGAGGGAATGCCCCATTTTTGGGGAAGACTTATGTTTTCCATGGCGGCATTCTTAATTACTTCCTTAATGACCTCTTGTGGGAAGAGGTCTTTACCCCAAATGTTGGAAGATATTAGCTTCCTTGTTTTGTGTGTCACCGTTGCAGCAGATAACACAAACTCTCTACATGCTCTCCTAGCCTTCACAAATGCGTAAAGGTCCTTTACCAAGGTAGCCATGTGCATTTTGGCTAAGACCATGAGCATGACTGGGGTGTTCTCGTAAGATGAACACAACTCTATGTAGTTTTGTGGAGAAAGGGATGTCGCCAGTCTCTCCTTTGACTCGTGTTCATTAAACAAGAGCAAATCGGACCATTTAGGGAGACATACATTAAATTGTCAGCTTGCGACATCCTTGTCTAATTTTCCTACTGAAAATGTCAAATGGACTTCCTTCCAATCCTTTTCCTGTCCGGGAAAAGCTGGTGATAAAGGCTTGCACTCATCGAGTGTAGGACATGACTCACCCGCCTCTACAGCTTTGGTAACGGAAGTAAATGCCTTCCCCATACAGGGGAAGGAGAGTGAAGCAGGAGCAAGAAAGGAAGGGTGTATGTTATTCAGTGAGAAAACCGTCGTCTCTGAATAACCCGCCTTCTTCAGATTATCTGAAAGGATAGTCTGTGCCTTATCATTATCAAGAATCATGACCTCCTTTTGTTCCGTTCTTTTCCTTGTCTCTGGTTGGAACCTCAGTCGAACCCAACAATTAGGGAAAACCTCAGAGCTTGGCCAAAATTGGATTTTGTTCAAGGGAACAGTACCTATTTTCTCTGAAATGAAGAGATTGCCATTTGAAATCGACATCTGCTCCGCAAACCTCCAGGGATTGGTTAAGGAGCATGAAGGAAGGTCTTGATTCATGGGTCGTTTAACTGACCCGTGGGAAGCAACAAGAGGAGCTTTACGAGGTTCTATCTTGTGTTTTACTTCCCGCTTTTTGCTTTGTTTACTAAAGCTCTCTATCTGATTCTTCAGTTGGATACATAATTGTACCACATTATCCCATAGAGGGGTAAAAGACGAAGATGTTGACATCGATGGCTCTTTAGCCAGCAAAGGCGGAGGAAAGTCCGATACAACATATTTCTCTTCTACCTTAGGGCACTTCTTGCCCTCGATCCCAAAGGTTTTCTCGCCATCAGGGAACGTAGTTGACTTCTGAGGCACTACTATTTCCTTACTTAGCTCTGGAAATAATAGCTTACGCATCCTTTCATTAGGTAGGAAAGGTCCCGGAGAGATCTTTTGGAAGCCTCTCACCCAGTTACGTAATTTATACTGTGCTATATCCTTAGTCTCTGTAGACTTGGGATTATCAAAACCTTCAGACATCAATGTCCAACATATATTGCAACCCTGTGGGTTCCAATAATGTAGGGATCCGGAATTAATATTGCAGGGGCCATGTAACCGTAAAAGTCCTTACCCTTGGCTCTGCAGTGGACTGCCGTACAAGGTATCTGGTGTTCCATCTGTAAAGAAAGGAAAACCAAATGAGTATATATTGGATTATTACTCTAATAATCAACATGGCGCCTCCAGTAATGACCTAGCTCTAGAAACACAATAAATACTCAATGTCATTGAGAAACAAGAGCTAAAACATATTCAAAGTAAAGACCCGATACTCAACTTTCCGAAGGCGGAAGAAGATGAAGAAAGCATAATAATAATCCTTTAACCAATCAAAAAAAAATTCAATCGCCGGAAAATACCACCGAGCGAAATCGCTACAAATAAAGGAATGGCCACTATCGTAGGAATGGCACTGTTGTACTATCGATAGTAGTAGGGAACGGGGATGGCCTTTGAAGGGCCCCCCTTTTATTTTTGCCACACCTCCTCGAATGTAAACTCTATCTGGGGTGCAGATTGCTATGAGGTGTGCCATTACGTCCTTACGCGATATCCCTTCTTAGAATTTTAAGGGATATTCGCTCCAGGAGTTAGAATTCTGGGTACCTTCGGTAAATTCTCTGGGATATATCACTGTAGTCACATATAACCTAGGAAGCTACTAATGAAGGAACTTCCATCAGCACGACATGGCTTGAGCCCAAAAATATAAAATGTACGCGGGCATCACGAACTTCTGTTTGGTCGACTATGTTAACGATGTCGGTTCCAGGTCGTTAGGTTTTTTTTTTTTCAAAATTCTATCGTTTTTTATCATCTTAACATGTTTCCCTTGAAGCTAATTGTTGTGAATTATGAAAAAACTATACAGGAAAACAATAGCTTTGCATAATTTAGAAATATAATGAGAGCGTGGTCTTTTAAACAAATAACATATTTATATATACATACACACACACACACACACACACACACACACACACATATATATATATATATATATATATATATATATATATATATATATATATATATATATATATATACAGTATTAATATCTCCAGACACTTGCTCATTATCATAGAGGGGAGATTTCTACAATCAGTTTATAATTATACCAACTTTACATATAATAAAAGGTGGTTTTTCAAGATTCAAACTAAGAGAAACTCAACCCGGCAACAAAGCACATATTCAAAGGAATTCCTTCCCTTAAGCAAAATGAGATCTTAATAACGTTGTCTATTGCAGGAAAGGAAAGAAAATTACAATCTGGGAGCAGTGAGAAAGGCAGAGCTTTTTACAAAATATAAATTGGAGTCTGCATCAGATGAACATGCAGATGACGTATGCTGTGTCAAGAATGACTTACAGAAGAAGCTTATCACACTTGCTGGTAATAATTGGTAATAGTCTGATGAAATTGTCTATCATGTTTGCTAATTCTTATTAGCTGTTTCATTCTCTAATAACTACCTTTTCTGCTTCACTTTGTATTAGATAAATAATGCTAAGCTAGAAGAAGTATTTTACGGAAAAGTAGAATATTTATGTATACATCATTATATATTATTGTATAAAATGCAGTACTCGTTGTTTGCATATCCGAACACTTTTCAGGTTCTTCAATATTCTAAGAACGAAAATCCCATATATAAAGCTAAGTGGTGGAGAGAGAGAGAGAGAGAGAGAGAGAGAGAGAGAGAGAGAGAGAGAGAGAGAGAGAGAGAGAGAGAGAGAGAGAGAGAGGAAACAAACAATATGAAAATAAAAAAGTAGGAAACATAAAATATCGTAAGATCATTAACAATCTCAAAATAGATCTGTGATAAATAAATTATAAATTGAGACTCATGCCAGCTTATACAAAGTTCTACAAGAACTAAAACTCACATGAGCATATACTACGTTCTACGAGAACTGAAATTCTCACATATGTAAGTATTTGAGAGTTTCATATTTGTCATTGCTTGTTAATTACGGGAACCTAATCAAATGTCTTGACATAGAGCATATAGTATCCAAGTAATCATGCTCTGCTAATTACAGTAATTAATCTTCAGTTAAAATTTTCTAGCTAGTATATCAACTGCTATGATATCGACAAGCTTCACAAGGCTTTGTCATTATTTCCAGCAATTAAACTCCTGCGTTTTGTTAGATAAATTGGTATAATCTTAATGAAATGCAATTATAACTTGATAATGATGCTTCACTTTCCACTGTTGATTTTTTTTTTTTTACTATAATTAGGGTAAAAAATATTGATTACTCATTATGGTAAGGTATTCTATATGGAATTCTACCTCGTATAATCATTACTATTTATTTTTATTCCGAGAAAAAAAAACTGTTTTTTTACTTGGCATTAGTAATATTTTATCTTAACCGAGATATTCATCAGAAGATTTAATTAACTAACTGATTCGGTAAATATGATTAACGTTTTTTTCGAGGTAAAATCAAAGAACAGATTAATAAAGGCTTTTTTTAATATGAAAAAACTAGTTTCCTCTTTTCACTTGCCATTATAACTATTTTGCCTAAAATAAAATTTCTATCGGAAGATTCAATTCATCATTATTTTACTAAAATGGTTAATTAATAAACTATTTTGCTAGTTATAATCCGACAAAAAAAAAGAATAATATTATTCTTCAGCAAATAAAATAAGTAGCAGAATAAGTCCTGCCTTAATATTTTCACTCACATCAGTAATAGAAGTTCTATAGATTTATTAACAAATTTTATTATATATATGATTACTACTTACACAAGTAAAAATTTGAGGTATTTGCTGTTAATATATGTTTCATTATTTTGCATATATTATTAATGATGACGAGCCTCCCCGTTAACGTGTATAGCGCATCCATGGACTACGTGCCAGATCAGAAGAGCAATGAGATAATGTTTATTTGCGAGCAAATCGAGTCACAGCGGAGCATATATATGTATCAGAATTATCTTATATATAGGAAACAAAAGGTTTTCTTACATGCATATTTTCCTTTGGATTTAACTTTGAAATGTAGTCCATTGGATATGCCTTGGTTTTAATTGCAATGCTAAATTAAGGTAAGAGGACTGTAATTGTTATTGTAACTAATAAAATGATCTTCCTACGCGTGACTTATAGAGCTGCATGCCTTTTCTTACCTCTTCGTCAACAGGATTCCCTGTTTTGTGATCACTAAATTGAGTTGTTAGTGACAGTAGGTACAGCTGGGGACATAAACGCCTACCAAACCTCTCTATGCGGAAGTGCACCCTGTCACATCCTTACTTCACGATGAGTAACCAAACAAATATTATAGGGAGACAAGTCAGAGATTATGGGCGGGATCACACATAGAAACACGCTGGGCAGTAAGGGTTTGAAATGGTTCACTTCCTCTTGGCAAGGGGTGCCAGGATTTCCTGTATCCAACTGTATGTACACCATTGCTGTATTGTAAGCATTTTGTAGAATATTTTTATTTTGCCTTCATCATCTTCAGGAGAGTTCCAATGTGTTATATCATTAGTCCCAGTTTACCCTGATTTGCAGAAGATTTTTCATTTAGATACTGAACACTAATTCATCTTATGATCTCACTCCTGATACGGTATAATTAGTCATTTCTTTTTAGAAGTATATATTAGAAATATTATAAAACATGATGGCAAATAAGAAATAAATGTTGTTATTGAGGTATACAGGTACCAAAAGGAAAAAACATTTTCCTATCAGTTCTAGCTAACAAGATCTGATCACCTCTCGGTGCATTTTTTGAAGTATTGTTGATAAAATAAAGAAATACTCCGGTTTTCATATAAGTTCTACAGTTTTTAAAAGGCAGTATTTAACACTCTCTCTCTTCCCCCCCCCCCTCTCTCTCTCTCTCTCTCTCTCTCTCTCTCTCTCTCTCTCTCTCTCTCTCTCTCTCTCTCTCTCTCTCTCCTAAAAGGCATTTTATCTAATGACCGTAAAATGAAAAAAAAAAAAAAAAAAAAAACAAGCCGAGTATATACCGAGCTATGCACAAAAGGCCCCAAGATATGATGCCTTTCAACCCAAATATGGACAATTAGAGCCCAACTACAAAGAATGCAACTATAATGCCAGGGGTTGGTTCAGATATGGGGATAATTGCAAGTATACACACAAAAATAAATATGAAGGTGAAAGAGCAAATATAATAGAAAAGTTGGATTTTTTAATGGCGGAATTCCTGGAAATGAAGAAAAGAATATAATATCAGAACAGGAAGGAAGCATGAGAAAATCCATGTTTTCACCAATATTAGATAATGGGGATATAACACAAACCATCATAGTGATGAATGCACAGGGTTTAGTCACAATTAACTCTAAAATGAAAATAGAGTTCTTAGAAGAACTAACCCAAATGGAAAAAATAGATACATTAAATATAAGTGAAACATGGTATTCCCAAGAGACTAGCAGTGATGACCAGATAAAGGGTTTCCAAACATATAGATCAGACAGAACAAATAGGAATCAAGGGGGAACCGCAATATATGGAAGAGACATAAATCAAGGAAAAGTCTGTGAAAAATACAGCAACACAGAATATGAATTGATTGCGGTAGAATTTGAATTTGAAAAACTAGTGAATATTGTAGTTTGCAGACCCCCCAAATACTAAGGAGTTTGACGTAATAATAGAAAAAATAGATGATACATGTAGAAACCATAAAGACTGGAATATACTCCTATCCCTAGATTTTAACTTTCCTTTCGTGGATTGGAAAAAACGGATAGAAGAAAGTGGTTGTATATATACAGTACATATAAAAAAGAGTAATAGTAGCGCAGAAGATAAGAGACAGTTTGAAAAGCTTCAAGATATGCTATTACAACATAATATGCAGCCAATAAACCATATTCCAACAAGGTAGGACAATGTCCTAGATTTAGTATTTGTGAATGAGGTGAATTATGTTAAAGAAATAATAGTGTATAACACGGGAATTTCAGACCACAATGTCATAGAATTATTAGTCCATTCCAAGGCAAGTGATCGCAGATATAATCAAAGCACAAAACGGTGGGAAGGTTATGGAAAATATAATTTTTACAGTAAGAATATAAAATGGTCAGAAATAAATAAAGAACTGAACAAAGAATGGAAAATGTATTCGTAAGTGATAATATACAGGTAAATACGGATATACTGTACAAAATACTGGGGAAAATTGTTGAAAAATATGTACCGAAAAAAAACATTAAACATCAGACATGCATGCCAAGAGACAGAAGGATCTTATTTCAGAAAACTAGAAAGTGGAAGAAAAATCTTGCAAAAGAAAAAAATTTAAAGAAAATGATGGAAATAAAAAGTAAGATAGAAAATGCAGAACAAAAGATAATACAATTGAAAGAAAATGAAAAAAGGGACTTAGAAGAAAGGACACTTCAAAATATATAAAAAAAAAAACTCAAAGTACTTTACTCCTTGCAAAAAGATTATTAAAGGGAGATTAGAAATAGGCCTTCTAAGAATTGAAAGACAGTTAACGAATAAAAAAAAGGAAGTATGCAACATACTGGACGAAAAATAGAAGAGTGAGTTCACGCCAAGAATTGTGAATGAGAATAATGAAACAGAAATGAGAGAAGAAAATTTTGAATATCTAACGGATATAGATATTAATGAAGCAGATATTGTCAAGGCTATAAGCGAAATTAAAAATGGATCGGCAGCCGGACCAGATGGAGTTCCAGCGATTCTGTTAAAGAAAACTGCACACATTATCGTTAAGCCGCTTGCAATACTGCTAAGATAAAGTGTAGATATGAGCAGGATATATGTTGAACATAAAACGGATTTTGAGCGAAGCGAAAAATCTATTTTTGGGTAAGATGGCCATGTCGTCCTGATGGAAGTTCCTTAAAGGCAGCTTCCTAGGGTATATTACAACTACGGCGATATTCCCAGAGAATTTACCTTCAGGTACCCAGAATTCTAACTCCTGGAGCGAGTATCCCTAAAAAAGACCTTAGGGATATCGTAAATATCAGTGGACGTATTCTTGACACGCCTCATAGCAATCTATACCCCGAATAGAGTTAACACTTCGTAGGGGTCAAATGGCAAGAAAACGAAAACGATAAGAAAGGGGGGAGCCGTTCGTAAGGCATCTCTCCTCCCCGTTTCGAAAGCGTGACCTGCGCCGCGAGCGGCGCCATCTGTATTCCTTGTAGCGATACACGAGGTGCTACAGATACTGTATGTAGGGAGGGGTCCTACAACCCTTTTCACTTTTTTTTTTTTTTTTTGAAAAGGAACAGGGCGGGTCCATCAGGACGACATGGCCATCTTACCCAAAAATAGATTTTTCGCTTCGCTCAAAATCCGTTTTTTGGGCTCAAGCCATGTCGTCCTGATGGAAGTATACCAGAGCATTACTGTATCTGTGGATTCTCAATACGTGCCGTACTCCTCAGGAATGTTTCCTAGTCAACTCGACTGAAAGACCTAAGATGTTACCGTTATACATCTTTTCACTAATCATAAGCCATGAAAGCGCTTCCTGCCCCCTACAGGGAGGAGTCCTACTAGACTCTAGAAACGAACGAAGAGTACATATACCTATGTATGAATCACTCGCCAGCCAGTACAATATAGTGGTCTCACTCTATATGAAGTAAAGCATAGTCTTACGGAACTACAGCATCCAAGGGAAAAAAATCCCGACCAGCACCCTGGTCGAAGTAAAATTAGACAAAAAGGTTATATCTGCGTAGGATTAAACTTGCTGCCGCCACCGTCCTCAGAGAGGGGTGGGGCCCTTTATGCTAAGGAAAGTATAAACCAGTGCAACAAGGCTTTGAATTAAGGAATAGGCTATTATAGATATCCCCGATTAATATACATAGGCTAAATGCTCAATAAATAACATGAAATCAATATAGGTGAAGGAGACGCAAGGTTCCCGAGAACAAGTTTATTGAGTAACAATAAATAGACATGGTCACCATAAATATATACATATGATAGGTGGATGACCAACAATTTACACAAGTACCGTAGTGCATGGATGAATGGTTATCTGAAAGAAAACAATTAGGTCACTTGCCGCATACCAAGGTATCAAAGTTAACGTCCATGTTACTACTTTGCTGACATTAGCGTTAGCAACGCTCGGCACACCTGTCTGTACTTGTGCTACCATCACCATAACGCTGGAACAGTCACTGTGGGCTCTCAGAGCCTTCACTACTAGTTATATCAACGCATATAACTAACCACTCACCCAAGAATCAAAGTCCCAAATAATTCCACTGTTCCTCGCAGAGTTAAACAGCAGGGTTAACGACGCAACCAACTGCTACCACAGACCTCTTTAGCTGCTCCACTTGCTTAGCATAGTGGCGAAAGAATACCCTGGAAGACTTCCAGCCAGTGTATGAACGAAGGTGTTCAAAATCCATAAAGTTAAAGAAGTTTAAGGATGAAGCAACTTTCCTTGGATCATGACCTGCGGGTGAACTGTCAGGATCCGCTCTGCGAATACAATATGTAATTTTCGCCCTAAGCTGATTTAAAGATAAATTCGAGCCCGATGTTTCTCCTCTGAATAGTTGGCCCCCATGGAAGTCTGAAGTTCTACGAAGATAGACCTTTAGGCATTCTACGGGACATAGAGATGCATCTTCTTTCAGAGGGCAGATTCTCCAGGGACCCCACCTGTTGGTGGGCAACTCGTTCTTAGCGAGAAACGTAGGGTCCGGAAACAGGTTCAGTTCTCCCCCATCCAGGAACTGAACCCGGCCCTCCTCTCTCGAGAGGGCCACAATCTCACTAACTCTGGCCCCAGAAGCAAGGGCAAAAAGGAAGATCACTTTTTGAGTCAGGTCCTTCAATGCGCATTCCTCATTATCCAGTAATGAGGCAAAATGAAGGACTTTGTCTAACGACCACGAAATAGGCTTTGGAGGAGCTGATGGTCTAAGCCTAGCACAGGCCTTCGGGATCTTATTAAACATCTCGTTAGCGAGGTCTACCTGGAAGGCATATAGAATGGGTCTTGTCAGAGCTGATTTACATGTAGAAATCGTGTTAGCCGCCAGCCCCTGTCCGTGGAGGTGGATGAAGAAGGATAGGCAGAACTCCGTAGAGATCTCTTGCGGGTTCTTGTCTTTGACAAAGGCTACCCATTTCTTCCATGCTGATTCGTACTGCCTCCTAGTAGACTTACACTTGTATTCTTCCAGGAAGTCGATGCTATCTTTCGAGATTCCGAACCGTTTCTTCACCGCTAGGGAGAGAAAATCATGAGCTGCAGGGTCCGGGTTTTCTGTAATGAAGCGTAGACAGTCGACTTCTGGACTTGCTGGGACAGAACTGGGTCCGGGAGTGGTAGAAACTTCAGTCGTAGTTCCAGAGCTAGAGGGAACCATACACTGTTCGGCCACTTGTGGGCCACTATTGCTGCTACTCCCTTGAAGGATCTCAGTTTGTTGAGGACCCTCAACATCAGATTGTGAGGGGGAAACAGGTAGATCCTGGACCATCTGTTCCAATCGAGGGACATCGCATCTACTGCTTCCGCCAAGGGGTCCACGTATGGGGACACATATTTCGGCAGCTTCTTGTTGTCCTTCGTCGCGAAGAGGTCTATCTGCAGTTCTGGGACTTGTCTCAAGATGAAGGAGAATGATCCTGCGTCTAGGGACCATTCTGACTCTATCGGTGTAACCCTGGATAGAGCGTCCGCGGTCACATTCCGGACTCCTTGAAGGTGAACTGCTGACAGGTGCCACTTCTTCTTCTCCGCCAGTCGAAATATGGCTAACATTACCTGGTTGAGAGGTGGGGATCTCGATCCCCGCCGATTCAGACATTTCACTACCACCTCGCTGTCCAGTACCAACCTTACATGGATCGAGTGACGTGGGGATACTTTCTTCAGGGTAAAAAGCACTGCCATAGCTTCTAGAAAGTTTATGTGAAAAGTCCCAAATAGCTTGGACCAGGTCCCTTGCACTTTTTTCCAATGGGAATGACCCCCCCACCCTACCTTTGAGGCGTCTGTGTGGATTGTCACTGACGGGGGGGATGGCTGAAGAGGTAGAGACCTCTTTAGACGACTGGCTTGAGACCACGGTCTGAGAAGAGAACGTAGTCGAAGTGGGACCGGTCTCTTCAAGTCCCTTCGCTCTTTCGATGCAAAGGTTCTCCATACTCCCGCTGCATCTTTTAGCTGTGCTCTTAGCACTGGGTCTGTTACTGATGCAAACTGAAGAGAGCCCAAAACCCTCTCTTGTTCGCGTCTTGATATCCTCTCGGAACCTAGAAGTCTCCTGACAGACCCCGCTATTTCCTTCCTTTTCGACATCGGAATGGAAAAACGGTGTGACACTAGATCCCAGTGAATTCCCAACCACTGGAACCTCTGAGCTGGAGAAAGACAAGACTTCTTTCTGTTGATCATGAAACCTAGATATTCCAGGAACTGAATCACTTGTAGGGAAGCTTGCAAGCATTCTGCTCTGGATGCTGCCCACACCAACCAATCGTCCAGGTAGGCTACTACTTGGAACCCTTTTAGGCGTAACTGTTTGAGCGCTGCGCTCGCAAGCTTCGTAAAGATCCTTGGGGCTATGTTTAGCCCGAAGGGCATCGCTCTGAAAGCATAAAGTTTTTGTTGTAGCTTGAATCCTAGGTAGGGGGAGAGACGGCGACTTATTGGAACGTGCCAATATGCGTCTGACAAATCGATGGAGACGGTATATGCCCTCTTGGGCAGTAAGGCCCCTATGTGTTGTAACGTTAACATCTTGAACTTGTGGTTCACTATGAACTTGTTGAGTGGTGACAAGTCCAGAATGACTCTGAGTTTCCCCGAGTCTTTCTTGGGAACACAAAACAGCCTCCCTTGAAATTTGATGGACTTTACCCTCCGGATCACCTTTTTCTCCAACAGATCTTGGATGTACTCCTCCAAAACGTGGGTGGAGTGTTGGAAAAATTGAGGGCACTGGGGCGGAGTACTGTACCAACTCCAACCAAGTCCATTTTTGAGAAGGCTGTGGGCCCAGGGATCGAAGGTCCAGCGATCCCGGAAATACTGAAGTCTCCCACCTACCGGCGACACTTCACTTTGACTGCCCTGCAGTCTTGCCTCCCTGGCCCGACCACCTCTGAATCCTCGTCCCCTAGAGGGGCGTCTCGCCGAACCTCTGGCTGCACCTCTGGGCTTTGCACGAAACGTGGTCGATTGCCCCTCGAACACTGGATTGAATGCTGGGGAAGCTGATGACACGGCTTGGGGTACCCATTGGAAGGTGGTCGGGGTCTGGGCTACCAGTTGTGGTACCGGAGGCAAAGCTGGCTGCTGCTGCTGCTGTCTTTGTGGTTTGAAAGGCTTGGCTGGACGGGAGGAAAACCTCGATTTCTTCGCCTTTCCTTTCGGCTGAGGGCCCTCATCCGGAGAAGACTTCCTCTTAAGGGACAGGCCCCACTTCAGGAGAAGATTACGGTTCTCAGTGGCTGCCTTGTCCACCACCTCTTTGACCACGTCGTTGGGAAAGAGATCTTTACCCCAGATGCTGGATGAAATGAGCCTCTTGGGTTCATGCCTCACTGTGGCCGAGGCGAAAACAAACTCTCTACAGGCCCTCCTTGCTTTAACAAAGCAATAGAGGTCCTTAGTCACCGTGGCCAGATGGATCTTGGCCATTACCATGAACATCTCCGGCATCTTGGGGTCGCTAGCCATCGTCTCCATGTTGGTCTGGAGAGACATCGAGGCTGCCAGGCGCTCCTTTGTGTCCAATTCCCTCCGTAGGAGGAATTCCGACAACTTGGGAAGGTTTTCGCCGAACTGCTGACCTGCAATGTCGGCGTCCAACTTCCCAACCGAGAAAGTGAGGTGCACCTCCTTCCAGTCCTTATTGTCCAGCGGCAAGGCCAACGACAGAGGTTTGCATTCCTCCAGAGATGGACACGGTTTGCCAGCTTCAACCGCCTTCAAGACGGCCGCGAACCCCTTCTGCATAAAGGGGAAGGCCCTAGCCGGGGAGGATACAAAGGAGGGGTGCTTCTTACTCAAAGCGGCAACTTTAGAGTTTGAGAACCCCCTCTCCTTCAATGCAGCTGTTAGAGTAGCTTGAGCCTTGGAGTGATCCAGGATAATCACCTCCTTCGGTTCCGTCTCCTCCTTCGAGGCCGGCTCCTTCTTCAAACGGACATAACAGTCCGGGTAGGCCCCTCTACTGGGCCAGAATTCCACCTCCTCAAGGGGAACTGAGCCCAGTTTCTCCGACATGACGATCTTCCCGATCGTCATCGGCATGTGCTCGGCATATCTCCACGGGTTGGCATCCGAGCACAGAGGAAGGTCCTTCACGTTGAGCTTCTTTGGAGGTCCACGTGATGCTGTGATCTTCTGCATCTGGAGCTCCAAAGTAGCGGCCTTCTGATTATTCTCCCTCTGCATCTGTTGGATCATACCAACGATGGAAGAGAGAGCCTGTCCTAGCTCTGCTGGAAGAGCGGACGAGGTAGAGGGGATAGGTTCAGGGACCTGAACCGGAACGTCTGAAGATACGGGAACCTCTTCCTCCACGGCAATAGGATCTCGATCCTCCTCCTCACCTTCTGCGAGGAGATCCTGTTCCGCACGATCGGACAAGTCAGACATCTTGTCATCCAACTGGATGTCCTGCATGGCATCAGCAACATCCTCCTCCACTGGGATCTGGACGAGAGGGATCTCCGGCCGAGGCTGGGGAACAACAGCGTCAGTGGAAGCCTTGGGAAAAAGGTATGCCCTCATCTTCTCATTAGGAAGATAAGGTCCAGTGGTGTTTTTCTGAAAACCCCTTACCCATAAGCGAAGCTTCTCCCTCGCTGCATCCCTTGACTCCGCCGACCTAGGGGATTCAAAAGCCTCTGATAGCAGGTTAGTACATACAGCACATACCTGCGGATCCCAGTAGCGATGGTCATCATTGGAGGCTGCGCAAGCCGCGTGCCTCCTACACGAGACATGTCCGCAAAAGTTCTTACTGCGGACATTGCAGAAGACACTATCACACTTCGGATGCTCCTCCTGTAAAAGAAGAAAATTTCCATGAATATCAAGTGAATTTCAATTCACATGTAAAAAATGAGTATTCACCAAGAATAAGGGAAAGACACCTACTTGTGAAACCCACACAAACACCTGTGGAAGCCCACCAGCCAAAGTCACGTAGTTAGTCTTTACTAGAATAACCAGAGAGCATATTTCCAAAGGAAATTAGGTGTAGCTCACACCTAAGGTAAAATTTTACCATTCTGGCCAGGGATGAAAAGAATTCTCTTTTATCCTTGTAAGGCGACACCAAGTGATTGCACAAGTAACACAAGTAAGTTAGAAAAGACAGTGTTGTAACCTACTATATCATGGACTCCCTTGGTTGAATACACCACCAAAGAAAGGACTGATACAGTACCTGAGGGTGGTGTGCTGGCCGGCTATTGCCGGTCAGCACCCCCCCCCCCGTTTTTCGAAAGGTAGATCTCAAGTACACAACATCAGATCACCCCTATTGGGGAGAACTCCAGATCCCATGCCTGAACCGGCCGGCAGTGGTTGCCGGTCCGCAGCCACCCGGTTTGCACTGCGTTGCCGGCCATCATTCTTAGTGGCCGGCTAACCGGGCAGTGTAGCAGGCCGGCCGGCAGCAGTAAGCAAACCCTGCCGGCTGGCCTCCACACCAGGTAGCGCTCGGCTGCCGGCCCCACTTATAGTGGCCGGCAGATGAGCAAGAGACCGGCCGGCAAAGGTATATAACCATCGCCGACCGACAGCAAGAGAACTGGAGAACACCCCCCCCACCGGCGGCCGGCCTGTAGGCCGGCAGATGGCAAGGACAACACATACGAAGACAACAGAATGAGTGCCGGGCTAAGAGGCTATGAGCCTCTGTGCCCAGCAACCGAAAGAGTGCCGAAAGGAAGGGGAGACACTAAGTCGGGCTTCCTAACCGCTGCTTACTGAATCTACAGACGGCAGCGGTGGAGGGACCAAGAAAGGACCGGGCAGCACTCGAAGAAAGGGTCTCTGCCGGTCGGCACACTCTGCCGGCCGACAGGGGACCACGTCAGTTCCCCATCCTAACCTAGGCTAGGTACGGATGCGGACGACTGACACAAAGGAACGGAAAATAGAAGGGAAGAACAGAGGGTCCTATCCAACCTTGCCTTGGTTAAGGGTCATTCCCAACTAAGACAGCTCATCTCAGCCAGAGAAAAACCCGAGGGGGAGGCCGGCACTACTGGCTGCCTCCCTAAAACCAAGGCAAGGAAGGAATTGCTATTCCAGAAAAGGGAACATATCCCGAATCCGGAACGGCAAGAGGACAAGTCTGAGGGGTCACCGAGCGAAGGGATCACTACTGGAACCCAACAAGGTGGACCAAGGGGGATAAACCCCTTATGCCCGTGTCAGTCAGCAAGGGAGACTCTGCCCCATGCCAGACCAACCCGGACTCAGACTAAAACACTGTTGTACTGTCCCCCTCTGAACCAATTCAGTTGGAACGGGAAGGTACAGTACTACTCCAGCATAGATATATTTGAAAATTAATTCAAACAAACCACTAGAGTTAAGCCTAAGGCTTAAACAGAGGGAAAGGGTTTGCCCCTTCCCCGAAGAGAAGGGAGCAAACGGGGAAACAGATAATATTATAATGACCTAAGACAACCTAGCCTAGGCACTAAGAGAATCGATTACCTAATTCACCGAAACTCACACCAATACTATCTTGGAAGGTACTCGAAAAGGGCTTATATGTATAACGTTGCCTAGCGCTTAAAGCAATAAAAATCACACTTGGAAGACTAATTATCATGCAGGAAGTACATAGGCCAACAGCTAGCCTACGAAGACTAGTGTTGGCAGCCTAGGCAAAACTTCGCCAGGCACACTACTATCGCATCATAACAGAATTCCTAAATAAGCTAAGTAGCTAATATTTAAGTGCAAAGGGGCTGGGAACGTCGCTCTTGCTAACAAATAAATCCTATTCTAGCGAGCGACAGCATCCATGATGCCTCCAGCAGGCAACAGCTCTTGTATCAAAGATAACTCTTTTAATTACTTTAATTTTAACCAAGAGCCTACATTTATACATAAAAGAAATAGTACTCAACTTATCCGAGGCAGAAGAAGTTGGAGAAAGCATTATCAAACGAGAAAATCCAAGATTTGGTAGTAATACAGGGAAAAAACACCGAGTCGTAGAGCTACGCAAAAAGGAATACAGATGGCGCCGCGAGCGGCGCAGGGCACGCTTTCGAAACGGGGAGGAGAGATGCCTTACGAACGGCTCCCCCCTTTCTTATCGTTTTCGTTTTCTTGCCATTTGACCCCTACGAAGTGTTAACTCTATTCGGGGTATAGATTGCTATGAGGCGTGTCAAGAATACGTCCACTGATATTTACGATATCCCTAAGATCTTTTTTAGGGATACTCGCTCCAGGAGTTAGAATTCTGGGTACCTGAAGGTAAATTCTCTGGGAATATCGCCGTAGTTGTAATATACCCTAGGAAGCTGCCTTTAAGGAACTTCCATCAGGACGACATGGCTTGAGCCCAAAAATTAGCTTATGTAACCCCTATTTTCAAAAGTGAATCAAGACTAGAGGCAAGCAATTATAGACCTGTTAGTCTAACATCACATATCATTAAAGTGTATGCGAGAGTAATGAAAAAGAAAATAATGAATCATTTGGTTAAAACGGATTTTGAGCGAAGCGAAAAATCTATTTTTGGATGAGATAGCCATGTCGTCCTGACGCTATTTTTGGGTGAGATAGCCATGTCGCCTGATGGAAGTTCCTTCATTAGTAGCTTCCTAGGTTATATGTGACTACAGTGATATCTCCCAGAGAATTTACCGAAGGTATCCAGAATTCTAACTCCTGGAGCGAATATCCCTTAAAATTTTAAAAAGGGATATCGCGTAAGGACGTATTAGCACGCCTCATAGCAATCTGCACCCCAGACAGTGTTTTACGCTTCGAGGAGGTGTGGCAAAAATAAAAAGGGGGGCCCTCCAAAGGCCATCCCCGTTCCTGTACTACTATTGGGAGTACAACAGCGCCATTCCCACGATAGTGGCCATTCCTTGTAGCATTGAGCATAGGCTGTTACAGATACAGTACTACGGGAGGGATACTGAAGATCTCTTCTTCAGAAGAGATGGGTGGGTCCATCAGGATGACATGGCTATCTCACCCAAAAATAGATTTTTTGCTTCGCTCAAAATCCGTTTTTTGGTCTCAAGCCATGTCGTCCTGATGGAAGCATACCAGAGCATTAATGTATCTGTGGATTTTCATCAGTGCCTTAACCTTATATCAACCTTTTCTATGGTCATGGGGACCATATGAGACCAGTGACGTTACCGTTATTTGTCATCATCACTAATCATAAACAATGTTAGTGCTTCCTGCCTCCTACAGGGAAGAGTTATCTAGACAGTAGAAAAGGGATTTCAAGGATACCATAAATAGTATGACCAAACTTGTACACACTGAATATACAAATAGTCTCTAGTTGTATATTTGGAAAATTAACATCAGTGTCTCTTATGTCTATCATTTGATGCATACAAATATATCAAGGATGCACACTAAGTAAGTTAAAAACTCTGGCATGTATATATGTAATAGTTAGTTATTACATGTTTAAAACACATGACGTAATATGTCATTGTGGAAGAAGCAGCTAGCGTGAGATTTGCTGTAGTCAGATAAAATCATAACAGGATGTATTTTGCATCCCTCAGCAATGTAACATTTTTCTGAAGCATAAACACAAATGCATACCGTGTGAAAGATTGTGTCGTCACCGGATGCAGGTGTCTTCCTAGACGAATGTAAAGTTTACATATTGTGTTTAAATGCTGAGACAACTAAACATACGATATCTGTGATATCGATATTTTAGGCAGTTCTTATCTATACTTCACCTGAATTGGTCATCCGACCAAACCAGCTATACTTCTGTGATGGAGATGTTTAACACTGTTGTTTTTAGAGAATAAACCATTTTAAAGTTACAATGCTGGACTTTAATTCAAGACTCAACATCTCAAACAACACATACTTAATGTGTGTTAATAACAGTAGCACACTAATAAATGGTGGCAGCGCTAAAACTCTAAGAATCAGAGAAAGATCTTCAAGAAATTAATAATAAGACTCTAAGAATTAGAGGAAGATCTTCAAGAAATCAAAAATAAAGCTGTAAAAACCAGAGAAAGATCTTCAAGAAATCAACGTTAATGAATCTACAATTTTGACTAAGTATCATAGTCCATCGAAGACTAAAACATTTGATGAATGTTATACATACAAACTGATGAACTGGATCTTCAATCAACATCCTAGGAAACCCAAGGACTGACGTCCAACGCTTACAAAACATATCCAGGAAGCACTACATTCAACGGAAATTGGACCGAAACATTCACAAAAACATCAAGAGAGAGAGAGAAACTCAGACGGATACATTCACCCAAACATCAAGAGAGAGAGAGGATATGACGACATCACACAGAACCATATAAAAGCTAAGTACAATTTTCATATTCATTTCAGTTTGGGCAGTGAAGTGTAGTTATCACGAGTCGTTAGTCGATTATTACCGGGGTGAGTGGTTTGCTAATCTTTTATTTTCCTTTCATTAAAGGAAACTGTGTTCAACTCCGAATTCTCATCTAGAATTTTTCTCTCTTTGTGCTAATTCCTTTTTCTTTCAGAAATTCTCGGGAAATATCTTTGTGTTCCGTTTTCTTTCAGAAATTCTCGGGAAATATCTTTGTGTTCCGTTTTCTTTCAGAAATTCTCGGGAAATGTCTTGGGATTAGTAGCATTGTTTTGGGGAATTTTTTTATAATCTTTATCATTGAGTGCTTATGCGTTTACGCAGTGGACGTCTGTATTCATATAGATATTTTGATAGAATTGCAAGGGGTCGAAGAGATAGGAAAAGAAATACCGTAATCATGACGCCCCCTGTGAGCCCCATCCTTGGACCTAGTGGCGTAGGACAGATTAATCCTCTCCCGATTGTGACGCTTGTAAATGCCAGGTCTGCAATCCTTTCTTTTCAGGGTCGGGTTAATGGGTTCTTGCCTCAAAATGTAGAGTCATGGATTTCATCCGTCGATGCCCATTTAAATGCCAAACAAATTGTAGACCCTTTTGTACAATTACAAGAAGCTAAAAGTTTTATAGATTTTTCAAAGGGGGATGCGAGTGCGTATTTAAGAGGTGTTTCATTTCAAGAAGCAGTTACCTGGGATGATTTCAAAGTTAGGTTACGCGCAGTCTATGGGGGTGAAGAAGCCTTGGATGTAGTATTAACGTTAAGAAATACACTTAATCAAGACACTATGAATCGGCTTAATGTTATTGAGAGAGCAGCTCTCATATCTGATAGGCTTAATGAATATCAGGATATTTTAGGTAATTCCACTTGTGTTACTAGGGATAACATCTCCGTGAAAGATTTTTTACGATTAATGTATTTAACTTGCATGACACTTATGTTGCCTGAAGCTTTAGTGCTGTGTTTTGATAAAAAGTTAACGCCTGCAAGTACGGAATTGGATGTATATAAACAGATAAAGAAACACATGGCTAAGTGTCCAGACCTCGATCCCGTGTTAACTCAAGTTTTTGCAAAGAATGAAACAAAGCCACAACAAGTGAACGTAGTTAATAATAGTCAAGTAGCGGGAATGACGTGTTATAATTGCAAACGTCAAGGTCACTTGATCGCGGACTGCAGAACGAAATTCTGTTTGATACATAATAGTTCGACTCATTCATACAGTCAGTGCTACTCGCGTAAGACACAACAGAGTCCTAGAAATACACAGTCAATTCCACAGTCAGTTCCATATGGAAATAAAAAGAAAAATCCTCATTTTAACAATAAGAAGAAACAGCCAAACGTCAATGTAGTTCAGAGTCCGAAACAAACAAACACTTCTTCGAATATCGCTGAGCCTGGGTCGTCAAACCAGACCTCGCAAGGTCAGACTAATTTTCAGAATGTGCAGAGCAAAGCAAATACCACATAATTAACTCCAGTGGGGAAGAGAGTGATGTTGGGTCAAGGTCATTCATGTCAACATCAATAGTATTGAATAATCAATTTAACGTTTTATCAGATCATTGTGAGGCAATAGATCTTCCTATGAAACACACGGCCGAATTAGGTGAAACAGTGCATGCTCCCGTAGATTTGCGACGAATTCATACAATAATAAGCCAAAATGAGTTACGACCAACCTTATATGCTGTAAATTTAGAACACAAATCCTTTACGTTATTTTTTGACTCTGGTAGTCCACGTAATATCATGGATTTGAGGACACATCATTTGTAGTTTTCGAACTTTCCGATAGAAAAATCCGGAGTTAGACTCTCGGGTATAGGAAATAATGAATTAAATGTCATAGACATAACTCATGTTCAATTCAAAGTCGGTAAACGTACGTTTGCCGATACATTTGTTGTTGTACAAAACATTGATATGTATCCAGCTGTAATTATAGGATACCCATCAATGGGAAATCAAAACATTATCTTAGCCCCTGCCAAGCACGGCGTGTATATCAAAGGGAAATTCTATAAGTCTTCTAATACCTTAAAATCAGTTTTGGATAAAAAGGAGACGACAAATGTAACCGTAACGTACGTTGAAGAACCAATAACTTGTCTCACTAATAAAGAAATAATATACGCGACCCAGCAGAATTCTCGTTCACCCGTAATATCATCTTGCACGCAATCTATCGAGCTAAACGTACCTTCGAATTTAATAGTGCAAATAAAGAAAACATTACCGGGATCTGAAATATTAATCCTTTCCGACACTTTGAAAACTAACGGATTGTCTGTCACACAAGCTATTTATACAGTAGGCTCACATCAGCAATGTAATATTGAAGTCTGTAATCATTTAAATAACGCTTCAGTAATTCATAAAAATCAACATATCTTGGATGTAGAAGTTTATAAACATCGTATTCTTACCGTTGCTGAAATCAATCACGCTTAATCAGTTGCGGATGAATCCTTTTTGCAATCTATTAAAAATAAAATCAATAAAGACATTCAAGACGAAGAAATTCAGCAGAAAATTTTTGGACTTTTAACTAAATATCATGATGTTTTTTCCACTACGGATGGATCCTTAGGAAAAACAGATGTGATCGAGCATCAAATAAGGTTAAAGGACAAGCAGAAAATTATCTATGTACCCTCGTACAGACTCCCTATGAAATTCCAGAATGAAATAAATGATGAAGTAGGTGAAATGCTAGTGTTATGTATTATTGTAACAATGTACTATATTATTTCAAGTGTTTCAGGTATTGCCCAACATTGCATCATATTGCATGAATAAGACATGTTATGCTTTGATCATAAGAGTAATGATTTGTTTTGGTATTAGGATTCAAACATTTGTTGATTACCTCAGATAAGATGTGATTCTTTATGATTTGTACTGGAGTAGGATTTAAGTCTTTTCAGAGCGATGCTCTTTTGTTTAGCAATGTTTTGGTTTATGAGATTTGTGTAAGACGCTCCATATGCACTTGGGAGTCAGCTGTCACAAAGTGAAGTTCATAATGTAGTCTTTTATACATTAAAGGTATATTTTATAATACCAACGTATTATTACCCATCAACCCATATTCGACGACGTCAGATGGGATCAGCTGAGAAATAATTACTAACGATTATTCATCTCTGTTCCAGGTAATTATTATGGTTAATAGAACTTCCTACCTAAGCATCCATATATTATATTTGACGACGTCAGATGGGATCAGCTGAGAAATAATTACTAACGATTATTCATCTCTGTTCCAGGTAATTATTATGGTTAATAGAACTTCCTACCTAAGCATCCATATATTATATTTGGCGACGTTTGAGGACGACGGACAAGCAGGGAGAAGCAAGCAGGGAGAAGCATTGGAGCCTATGTACAAGGACGGCCAGCACAAGAGAAGGTCTTTGTACATCGGGAAACAAGAGTAAAATCGCCCAATGAAGATTTTACCAGCATCAGAATAGGAATTTCATCAAATACACAAAAAGGGTGAAATTTAAAATTGGGTAGGTAGGAAGTATACTTGTGACTGCATAACAGTAACTTAACCTATCACAGTTATTAAGGTAAGCAAACAAAATGCCTTTTAATATTGAACCACCTCAAGCTTTCAGCGTCACTGCTGAGCCTAATTCTGTTGCAACACGATGGCAACAGTGGTGTGAGGAATTTAAGATTTATTTAGAAGCATTAGGGAACATGAAGGATGCACAAAAGAAGGCATTATTACTTCATACAGCAGGTAGGGAAGTTCGGGAAGTGTTTAAGACTTTGCAGCCTACAGATGACACAAGTGAAGCTGCAATTAAGGCTCTTACCACATATTTTGCTCCTCAGGTCAATAAATTTTTTGAAAGATACCAGTTTTCAGCGCAAGCTTATCAGAAAGAAAATGGAAGTTTAGATGCCTTTGTGACTAGACTAAAGAATTTAGCTGTTTCATGTGAATTTCTAGAGTTAGAGAATGTTATCATAGATCAAGTAATTGCACATTGCACATCACAAGAGCTAAGAAAGAAATTATTGCAAGATAAAGATTTAACATTAGAAAAGGTATTGATAACAGGCAGAGCTTTAGAAACATGAAATAGGCAAAGTCACATAATAGGTAGTTCTACAAGCAATAGAATGGAAAATTCTAAAATTAATACAGTAGGTTCTAAGTGGAAAACCAATGAGAATCAGAGAAGGAATATGACAAAGCCTAATCATAGAAAAGTGCCTAACACTAATGTTCATAAATATCAGAATCAGGGTTATACACAGAAACAACAGGAAAAACCCAAGTGTTTTAGGTGTGGTAAAACTGATCATCTTGCATACGAAGCAAAGAAATGCCCTGCTACTGGACAGACATGCCAGAATTGCAGAAAGCTGGGTCATTTTGCAACTGCTTGTAGATTTCCTAAACAGTACGCAAAGAAAATAAATGCTACAGTTGATACTATGGGTCAAGAGAATAATGAGGAAAATGTTCATGATAATCAGGTTAGTTCAGAAACTGATTTTGCGTTTCACATAAACTCAGTCAACAAAGGTGCAAAGAAACATATCATGGTAGAAGTAATCATAAATGGTAAACCAATTTTGATGGAAGTTGACACAGCAGCCGATGTATCAATTATGTCTGAGAAAATGGCTAAAAGCATTCCTAATTTGTTATTAGAAGGTACAAATAGAGTTTTGAAAAGTTATAATGGTTTTGATATTCAGGTAATAGGTGCTTCGAACGTAGAAGTACAGTACAAAGAACAGAAATTAGAGAGAATGCCATTAACAGTAGTAAAAGGTAATGGACAAACTTTGATAGGTTTAGATTGGCTACAGTATTTGAAGTTAGATTGGCCTAGTATTTTGAAGGTTGCAGGTAGACAAGATGAAAACAAAAATGAAATGTCTATGGATGATATCCTATCAGAGTTTCAAGACGTATTTGAAGATAAAATAGGTACAGTAAGGAATGCAAAGGCAATTTTAGTTTTGAAACCTGACAGTTCTCCTAGATTTTTTGCTCCGAGACCAGTACCGTATGCATTGAAAAGTGCAGTTGAAACAGAAATCAAGAGATTAGAAAGTGAAGGTTCTTGGGAAAAGGTTACATATTCAGATTGGGCTACACCATTAGTTCCTATTGTGAAGGAAAGTGGACAGGTTAGGTTATGTGGAGATTACAAAGTAACGTTAAATCCACAACTGCAAGTAGCTCAACATCCCTTACCAAATCCAAAAGACATGTTTGCAACTATGTCAGGATGCAGTGTTTTTTCTAAATTAGATTTAAGACAAGCATTTCAACAGCTTCCCATGGATGAAACTTCACAAGAATTATGTACAGTAAATACATCCTTAGGTTTGTTTAGGCCAAAGAGATTAACTTATGGAGTTGCAAGTAGTCCAGCTATATGGCAACAAACTATGGATAAGATTTTTTCAGGAATGCAAGGAGTATTCATTTTTATAGATGATATTTTAATTGCGGGTAAAGACACAAGAGAACATAGAGAAAGATTGCGAACAGTTCTGAAGAAGTTGAAGGAACATAATATTAGAGTAAATAAGAACAAATGTATTTTAGAAGTTGATTCAGTGGAATACTTAGGTTTTGTAATAAATGGCAAGGGTATTCACAAAACCAAAGAGAAGATTAAAGCTGTACAATCAACAAAAGTGCCAGAAAATGTTAAGGAATTACAATCATTTCTAGGTTTAGTAACATTTTATGGGAATTTCATTCAGAATTTGTCTACAATTGCACATCCATTGTATAATCTGTTGAATAAGGGTGTAGAATGGAAGTGGACAAAAGAGTGTCAGGAATCTTTTGAAAGAATCAAGCAGGAAATAACATCACCTACATTCTTAGTACATTATCAAATGGATTTACCAGTTAAATTAGTATGTGATGCATCAAACATAGGTTTAGGTGCAGTATTATCTCATGTAATGCCAGATGGAACAGAAAAACCAATTGCATTCACTTCTAGAGTATTGAACAAGGCAGAAAGGAATTACTCTCAAATAGAAAAGGAAGGTTTAGCATTAGTTTATGGAGTTAAAAAATTCCATATGTATCTTTATGGTAGGAAAAAGTTCACACTTGTTACAGATCATAAACCTTTATTAGCAATATTGGGTCCAAAAGCAAGTTTACCTACGTTGGTAGCTGCAAGACTACAACGTTGGGCAGTTACGTTAGCAGCGTACCACTATGATATAGAATACATATGGGTAATGCAGATGCTTTATCCAGATTACCCGTAGACAAAGCTCCAGAAGAGTATGATGACAGTGTTCTGTTAATTTCAGTATGTAATGTACCAATAACTGCAAAAGATGTAGCACACAGTACCAAGCAAGACCCAGTACTTAGTAAGGTTTTGGAGAGTTTAATGACAGGTAGGGACTTATGTGGAAAGGAGGAAAATTGTAAACCGTATAAGGATATATGGTATGAACTGAGTGTGACACAAGGAATAGTGATGAGAGGTTCCAGGGTAGTTATTCCTAATTCACTGAGAAATAAGGTTTTGTCTGAAATACATGCTGATCACCAAGGTATTGTAAGATCAAAGTCAATTGCGAGAACTTTTGTATGGTGGCCAGGTGTAGATAAAGATGTGGAATGTTATATAAAGAATTGTATGAATTGTGTTATGCAACAAAACAATCTTCAATTTGCTAGAATGCACCCGTGGGAGTTACCCAGGTATCCATGGCAAAGAGTGCATATAGATTTTGCAGGACCTTTTTTGAATTATTTGTTTTTGATAGTAGTAGATGCTTACAGTAAGTGGCCAGAAATTATCCCAATGAAGACGACAACGTCTTACGCCACAATAAAAGAGTTAATGCAAATTTTTTCAACGCATGGTATTCCAGAAAGAATTGTTACAGATAATGGTCCACAGTTTACCTCACAAGAGTTTAAAGAATTTTGTAATGTCAATGGTATAAAGCATACATTTTCAGCTACATATCATCCATCTACTAATGGAGAGGCTGAAAGATTTGTCCAAACGTTTAAGCACAATATGAAGTGTAGAAAAACAAATTCAGGTAATATATTTTTGCATGTGTCAAAATTTTTATTGTCTTATAGAACAACACCGCACAGCACAACAGGCGTGGCACCCTCAAATTTGTTAATGGGAAGGAGGATAAGGTGTAAGTTAGATTTGTTGTATCCAAGTTTGCAAAGTGATTTAGAAGATAAAGGGTATAAACAAGTAGCAAAACTTCCTAATGTAAGACATTTTTTACTTTTGTCTGATGTCATGGTAAGATCGTACAACACTCCAGAGAAGTGGGTACCAGGAGAGATTGTAAGAGAGATAGGAAATTTACATTATGATGTTCGTGTTGGTGATAATGTTGTAAAACGTCATGTTGATCAATTACAGCCGTTAAACAGAAAGACAGTAGAGCATGTGAGTGTTAGAGATGAGAAACTTAAAGAAGTAGTTAGATCAAATGAGTCAAGTATTAACCAAGATGGTCCAACATCCAATGTAGATTCAGAACCAATTCATGTACCAGTACAAGATGAGGTTAAAGTGCTTCCTAATAGGATTAACAGAGGAAAGCCCCCTGAGAGATTATATTTATGAATATTTTTATAATGTCAAGTTAAGGGGAAGGAGACTGTTATGTATTATTGTAACAATGTACTATATTATTTCAAGTGTTTCAGGTATTGCGCAACATTGCATCATATTGCATGAATAAGACATGTTATGCTTTGATCATAAGAGTAATGATTTGTTTTGGTATTAGGATTCAAACATTTGTTGATTACCTCAGATAAGATGTGATTCTTTATGATTTGTACTGGAGTAGGATTTAAGTCTTTTCAGAGCGATGCTCTTTTGTTTAGCAATGTTTTGGTTTATGAGATTTGTGTAAGACGCTCCATATGCACTTGGGAGTCAGCTGTCACAAAGTGAAGTTCATAATGTAGTCTTTTATACATTAAAGGTATATTTTATAATACCAACGTATTATTACCCATCAAGCCATATTCGACGACGTCAGATGGGATCAGCTGAGAAATAATTACTAACGATTATTCATCTCTGTTCCAGGTAATTATTATGGTTAATAGAACTTCCTACCTAAGCATCCATATATTATAGCTAGAAGAAGGAGTCATTAGGAAATCAAACAGCCCTTATAATTTTCCATTAATAGTTGTACCGAAAAAAGATCGAACATGACGTATCTGCCTAGACTTCCGTCGTCTAAACAAGGAGACGATCCCTGATCGATTCCCAGTGCCATGTACTGACGATGTTTTGTCTTTGTTAGGTCAGAATAAATATTTTACCAGTTTGGACTTACTTAAAGGCTTTCACCAGATATCATTAGAAGAAGATAGTATCCCATACACAGCCTTCAGCACAGCCAGGGGACATTATGAATTTTTACGGATGCCTTTTGGTTTACGTTGTGCTCCCATAACATTTACAAGAATGATTAACATAGTGTTTGGAGACTTGTTAGGGGATATATTGCATGCCTATATGGACGATCTTGTAATCTTTTCCAACACCTTAGAAGAACATCTACGTCTAGTACTACAGAGATTAAGACAACATAACTTAAGGGTAAAGATTAGTAAGTGTGAATTTTTCAAAACAGAATTGGTATATTTGGGTTTCATGGTGTCAAGCCAAAGTCTTAAAGTAGTCCATGATAAGGTGTCGGCTATACGTAATTTTCCTATACCTACTAATGTCAAGGGAATACAGCAATTTCTGGGTTGTAGTGGATATTACAGGCGTTTTATACGCAACTATTCAATAATAGCCGCTCCTTTAACTGATCTTACGAAGAAGGGCGTAGATTTCACATGGTCTGAGCATCATCAACAGGCGTTTAATACCTTGAAAGATGAACTGTGTAGCTCTCCTATCTTAAAATTTCCTGACTTTGGTAAGGAATACTTCATTGCAACAGACGCCTCAGACTTAGGAGTAGGAGGGGTATTGCTTCAGCAATATGATAAACAATTTTTCCCGATAGCTTTTTATTCTCGAAAACTAAGAACTTCCGAAAGTAAGTATGCAGTAATAGACAAGGAAGGGCTAGCTATTGTTAATTCACATGTGCATTTTAAGTTCATAATTTACGGTTATCCCGTTAAGGTTCTTACTGACCATAAACCACTAACCGAGTTCTTTAAAGGCTTCAACCACAGCCCTGAACGAACTCGGTGGCATTTGATCATTCAAGATTTTGGCGCAAGAATCGGGTATTTACCTGGGAAAGCAAATATCATTGCGGATGCATTATCACGCAACCCCGTGTCATCTTGTACGGAGCCTTTAGCTGAATTAATAGATATATCAACATCCATGCCTATTGTTAAAACGATATCTGAACAAGAAGATTTAGGCTGGAGCGCTGAATTATTACAGACTGAGCAAAGAAAAGATCAGAAAATAGAAATAATTATAAATGCTTTGAAAGGAAAATCATAAGGAAAAGCGATATATAAAGTATAAGCAGCAGAATTATATAATCAAAGATAATATTCTCTGTAGGACCGTGACAAGGAAAACCCGCAATACACCACATGTAACTAACGACCAGGTAGTAGTACCAATCTCACTTATTTCCACTGTCCTGAATTGGTTGCATGCAAATCCATTACATGGACACCCGGAGTTCTCATTAATGTCACAGAAAGCCAAATCATTGTTTTATTGGCATACAATGCTTACAGATATAAAAAGACACATAGCTAATTGTCACACGTCAGGAAAACAAAGGGCATACGAAAACACCTGTCAGCCTAGGGGCTTATCCCGTGCCCAATCAACCCTTTGAAAGAATACATTTAGATTTGTTAACAGGATTTTACGAGTCAGACAGAGGAAATAAGCACCTCTTAGTAATTATAGATGCTTTAACTCGATATACAGAACTAATAGCGCTTAAAACTAAAACTGTGATTGAATGCGCTAGTAAGTTTTACGAGTGTTACATTTGTAAACATGAAATTCCACACATGATAATCTCAGACTCGGGTGGTGAATTTAATAATCACTTTCTTACCTCATTGTGTGAATTCCTTAGCATAAAGAAAATAAATACCATGATATATCACCCAGAGTCGAATGGGCGAGTGGAAAGAGCAAATAGGAAGGTTTTAAATATATTAAGAGTAACACTAGGGGGATCAGACCCCAACTGGGATATTGCAATACCTGCGGCACTGAGTACTCTGAATCATTCATATCATATATCAATTAAAATGTCACCGCATGAAGCATTGTATGGTACCCCAGTTAGAACGCCTTTCCATGTATTAACGCCTACAACTAATCTATCAAATCCTTTAAAAGAATGTATAAATGCAAGCAAAAGTCGATATTATATCCTTCGAAAGAATTTAGAAGAATCACAAATCATAATGAAAAGGAGTCATGATAAAATAGCGAAGCCAACTAAAACATATACTGTGGGTGATAATGTATATATACAGATAAATGTACGTAAAAGATTCAATTATAAACTAACACCTAAGTTTGAAGGCCCATTTAACATTTTGGAAACATTAACGGCCAATAGGTTTAGAGTTCAAAACGTATCCCAACCCACGGATGAGAGAATAGTACCATTGGCTCACATATGAAATTTGAAAAAAAAAAAAAAGAGGGAAAGAAGTGAGGGAAAGATTTTTATTTGTATGATTAAAAGTTTTCTTCTTAATAGAGGAGTAATTACATATATTTTTCTCGTTACAGGTTTCCAAGATGAATTTTTTGTTGTTGGGAGTGATATTGTTCGCTCAGACATTTTTCTCGTGTGGGACGAGCTCTAAAACTAAAAGTATAGATTTTAAATATGGCACTATAGTTGAAAGACAAGAAGACGTTTTTATTACATCAAGCAACGTAGTTGTAGAAGTGCATATGCAAGCAATTTTTCTTCCAGAGAATGATGTCACTAGCTTAAAGACCACCATTTCAAGGTTTGCTGTCTCATTAGATGAGTTACATAGAACACATTTTCATTTGACTAGAGAGTTCGCTTGGGTCGACACTAAAAGTTGCAGAGATGCTATCTGATGACTTGCAAAATAAGACTTATGAAACAGAATCTTTGGCTCGTGACCTTTTGATGTGGACTGTAGGGCACGAACATAAAGAAAGACGAAACCCGTTTATTTTTGCTGCATTAAACATCTTTGGGTCTATTGCAAGTTTAGGTTTAGGAATTTCCAATCGTCTTAAGATTAGTAATCAAAATAAGAAAATTGAGTTCTTGACTCATGAAGATGAATTGATTATGTCAGAACTAAGGAATCAGTTAGCTTCAATCAATCAAATTATGGATTTAGTAAATGAACATTCCAGTAATATCAGTCAGATTATGGAAGTACAGGATTTGTTGGCAACGTTAACGTATTATGATTCAAAAATAGATCACATACATAACAGAATTGCACATTTCATTGAGAAATCCAAGGATTATGTAGAAGCCATCACGTTAGCAACTAAAGGTGTACTGTCGCCCCATTTGTTGCCTATAAAATACTTAAAGTTAGTTTTGGAGAACGGACGGGATAAACTAGGCTATGTTCCTTTGTTAGGCGAATGTAGGTTAGAATTTTATTACACCCTAATTACAGTAAGTGTTGAAAATAACAAGATTATGATTACAATTCCCTTTGATTCTTCTGATGCCTGGCAATCTTATAGGATATCACCATTTCTGACTTTCATGACGAATCACCCAAATCCAGTAATATCCAGTTTGAAAGGACATGTATTGATTTCCCCAGACAAGGAAACATATACGGTCATTAAAGACTTAAATCAATTAACTCACTGTTCAGACGCAATGGATAGAAAAATATGTACAGCTGACTCATTTGAATTCCATAAAAACTTAATGGATTCATCCGAGTTAGGTATAGTGCTAGACGGTGCTCTCTCCCATACAAGTGAAAATTGTCTGGATAAGCTTTATCCCTTTGACAATAATGAGTTCAATTGCAGACTGAACAATGGCTCGTGGATACGATACGACAAGGACGTCTTCAATGTATCATGCCCGGACAGATCCACGTCCTATGCAAAAATCTTTGTTGCAGCAGATGGTTGTATCGGTATTTCCCCTAATTTCATGGTGACCAGGATAAGGACCATCATCAGAGAACGAGCCTACTTCGCGAACTTCACGTGGACGTCTACAATGCCATCACTACCTCTCCCATACAACAAACAGGTAGCCAAGCGGTTGATGAAATTGACCGAGATGGACCACCTGTCACCGACTTATAAGGAATTTCTTCACCCCATACTACTAGCAGGGTTAAGTGTGACGGTGATGATATTTATCGCCGTGAACATCCTTGTTTGGCGTAGGCTACAGAACAGTTTGCAGCTAAAACAGAACGTTTTGCCATGTCCAGACAAAACTCCTTATTTAATTCAGTTTAAAGCCGTTTGAAGTGGCCACCTCATTCGCTAAAGGAGTAAAATGGTCTGGAAATAGAGTGTGTATGAAAAGCAGTTAGTACGCTAGTAATATGTAATTGAAGAAACTATAGAACATTTGAATTGTTAAAAATACATTTAAAAAACATTTTAAAAAATAAATCATTTTTTTCTCTCGGTATCTAATAAAATATATAAGCCGGAATGTTTAAAGAAAAGAGAAAAAAAAATAAAAATAATAGAATCTATGGGCATCTAATAAAATATATAAGCCCTATATATAAATATATATATGTATGTACGAAACCGTGGTACGTGTACGTACCAGGAATTCGTGTTTGTGCACTAAAATTGAATCTTTACCAAGGTAAAAAAATATTTTTATTAATTACCATATTTTGTTAGTCTATGTTTCTGACAAAGGTAACAATTATTCTTTAACAAGTTACCGAATCATATGTATATCAGTATTTTTTTTTGGTACCATATAATCATTTGCTAGCAATGTACCATATATGTGATCTGTATTCATCATGCATTTTTTTTCTTTGCTTTGGTAATATCTTTTCATATGCATTATTGTTATTATTTTTTTTTGATGTGCCTATTTGGACATTCGTCCTCATTTGCTTATGGCTAAAGTTAAACAAAGAATAATACATATATCCAGTCACACCTAGTAAACATATTTTGGCGTGTTGTTAAATTTTTAGAAAAAAAAATTTAGATAGCTGGCCGAGCTAATGTAATAGTTAGTTATTACATGTTTAAAACACATGACGTAATATGTCATTGTGGAAGAAGCAGCTAGCGTGAGATTTGCTGTAGTCAGATAAAATCATAACAGGATGTATTTTGCATCCCTCAGCAATGTAACATTTTTCTGAAGCATAAACACAAATGCATACCGTGTGAAAGATTGTGTCGTCACCGGATGCAGGTGTCTTCCTAGACGAATGTAAAGTTTACATATTGTGTTTAAATGCTGAGACAACTAAACATACGATATCTGTGATATCGATATTTTAGGCAGTTCTTATCTATACTTCACCTGAATTGGTCATCCGACCAAACCAGCTATACTTCTGTGATGGAGATGTTTAACACTGTTGTTTTTAGAGAATAAACCATTTTAAAGTTACAATGCTGGACTTTAATTCAAGACTCAACATCTCAAACAACACATACTCAATGTGTGTTAATAACAGTAGCACACTAATATATAAACAATTGTCTGGCGAAGGTGGACGCGTTACATTCTAATAGACATTTAATCCAAATAAATGACTACAAGAGATGGTTAGCAAAACGAATGTAGTATGACAATGGGATTATACCTGAAACGAGTACAGAGACCGTATTTCTTTCTTGAAGGAAGAAATAATGAATGCCACTCTTAGATTGAAGAGAAATTATAAAATAATCGCTCTTCATAATTCCTGTACTGGTTACTCTATCTGCACTGTGTACTTCGTACACCGGCACTAGAGCTATCTGTATAATTCCACATTTGGGATTTTGAACAGAGCTAGTGTTACCATGGTAACACTTAATCAAAAGAAGACATACCTAAGAAGAATGACCTCTTCTCCCATTAATTGACAGTCCCAGTCAATTAATGTTCATCGTAGAATAGACGGCAGGGTAAATATTCTACCTGACGTCACCACAAGCTGCTTCAGATCATGGACTTACATAGCGTAGAGCTTGTAGAGCACTCTGGATGATACTCATCCAGAACATGTGCGGGGACATGTGAGATCCCAAACCATTAATTGATTATCACAGTAATTAGGGGGCAGGCTTTAATACACTGCCTGCCGACACTACAAAGTGTTTCAGTTCATGCACTGGTTTTTCATAGAGTTTGTAAAACACTCTGGATGATTTCCATCCAGTGTATGAACGAAGATGCTCAAAGTCCATAAACTGAAAGAAGTTCAGTGATGAAGCAATCTTTCTCGGATCATGACCTGCGGGAGTACTGTCCGGATCCCCTCTACGAATAAAGTAGGTGAGCTTCGCCCTCAGCTGATTTAAAGATAAGTTTGATCCCGAAGTTTCTCCTTTAAAGAGCTGTCCTTCCCTGAAGTCTGAAGTTCTACAAAGATAGACCTTTAGACACTCTACAGGACATAGAGAGACATCTTCCTTTAGAGGACAGATTCTCCAGGGACCCCACCTCTTAGTGGGTAGCTCGTTTATTGCGAGAAAGGATGGATCAGGAAAGAGATTTAGTTCTCCTAATTCCGTGAACTGAATGTGACCCTCATCTCTGGATAGGGCCACTATTTCACTAACTCTAGCCCCAGAGGCTATAGCAAATAGGAAAATAACCTTTTGGGTTAGGTCCTTAAGAGAACAATCTTCATTATTCACAGATGAGGCATAATGTAAGACATTGTCCAAAGACCAAGAGATGGGCTTTGGTGAAACTGCAGGCCTAAGCCTAGCACATGCCTTCGGAATCTTATTAAAGATTTCATTCGCCAGATCCGCTTGGAAGGCATATAGGAGAGGTCTAGTCAAAGCTGACTTGCACGTATTTATCGTATTGGCCGCCAGACCTTGGCTATGAAGGTGGACAAAGAAGGACAGACAGAAGTTCATAGAAATTTCTTTCGGTCCTTTTGTTTTGACAAACGCAACCGACTTCTTCCAGGAAGACTCATATTGTCTTCTAGTAGACTTAGCCTTGTATTCTTCTAAGAATTCTATATTGCCTTCTGAGATCCCAAACCTTTTTCTAACCGCTAGAGCAAGAAATTCATGAAATGAAGGGTTTGGGTTCTCTGTGATAAACCGAAGGCAGTTGATTTCTGAACCTTCGGAAATATACCTAGAATCGGAGCTAGGACCGGCCTCATCTGGTCTATCAGCCCCATTAGAGGATCCTCGTATAGGGCTATTTAGCGAGGTAGTTTCTTGAAGACGCTCGTGATAAAGAGGTCGGGCTGCAGTTCCGGGACTTGTTCCCATCTGGGAGGGAATATATCTGCGTCCATGGACCATTCCAACTCTATCGCCTTGGATCGTGATAGAGTATCCGCCGTCACATAGTGGATCAGTTGTAAATGAACTGCTGTTAGGTGCCATCTCTTTAGGAAAGAGATGGGTAACTTCACCAAGACTGTACGAGACGTCTTTTTTTTATCTCTTCAAGCGTTTGATGCGTGTTTTCTCCAAGCTCTTAACGCATCTTTCCGGTGTGCCCTTAGCACGAGGTCTGTCACTATTGGGAACTGGGGAAAGTTTTGCACTTTTCCCTGTTGGCAATTTGAAAATCTGACCGATTACCTGAGTCTTTTGACAGACCTCGCGAGCTCCTTTTATATTCCCAAAGGAAAGGAGAGTTGAAGTGACTGAGGGCTTCGATGGTTTTTTAACCATCGAAACCCCAGAGTTGGAGAAAGTCGAGACTTCTAGAAGCTTATCTTGCATCCGTGATGTCCCGGGAACTGGGTCATCTCTTTGAATGCACATGGGCCCGACACTTCGGGTGCTGCCCACTCCAGCCTCTCGATCAGGTATATTATTACCTGAACTATTTCTAGGCTTGATTTTAACGTGACTAAGTTCGTCAATCTTTTGAAGATACTTAGGACTGTGAGTCCGACACGTATCTTTCCTAGGATGAATGTTAATCTCTGTAACATGATTTCTAGATAGGAGGAAGGGGGGTGATTGACTGGAAGGTTCCGAAGGACACCTTTCAGGTCTGACAAGACTACGAACACACCTAATTGGAACAAGGTCCATATGTTCAGAAGGATTAACATTCAGAACTTGCTGTTTTTATGAACTTGTTGAGTGGCGACAAGTTCAGAATGACTCATTGATATCTTGAGTCCTTCCCGTGAACACAAAACAGCCTTCCCTGGAACTCGATGAGCTATAGTTTTCTTACCACCTGTATGCTCTATAGCTCTCAGGTATACTTCTCCAGGAGGGTTTTGAACTGTAGTAGATGGTAAGGAAATGATGGTTGAGACATTTCTGTTTCCCATCAATGGCTCATCTTGAATAGGTTTTGGACCGAAGGATCGAAGGTCCTGCGATCCTGAGGGAAAGTTCCTCCTAGCCGAAGCGTCTTTATGCTTCGAGTAGTCAGTAGGCTTAGACTTTTGACCATCTGCCCGTAGCACCGTGGTCACTGGAATAGTGGGATGTTGTTGAGCAGCCCGAATATTTCCAGCATTTTCGATCTTCTTTTTAGGTTGGGGACCAACAACCACAAGATTTTCTCTTCAAAGGAATGCCCCATTCTTGGAGAAGACTTATGTTCTCCATGGTGGCGTTCTTAATTACTTCCTCAATGACCTCGTGTGGGAAGAGGTCTTTACCCCAGATGTTGGAAGATATTAGCTTCCTTGTTTCGTGTTTCACTGTTGCAGCAGTGAACACGAACTCTCTACATGCTCTCCTAGCCTTCACAAAGGCGTAAAGGTCCTTTAGCAAGGTAGCCATATGCATTTTGGCTATGACCATGAGCATGTCTGGGGTGTTTTCGTAGGTTGAACACAACTCTATGTAGTTTTGTAGAGAAAGGGATGTCGCAAGTCTCTCCTTTGACTCGTGTTCATTAAACAAGAGCAAATCGGTCAATTTAAGGAGACAAACATTGAATTGTCGACTTGCGACATCCTTGTCTAATTTTCCTACTGAAAATGTCAAATGGACTTCCTTCCAATCCTTTTCCTGTCCGGGAAAAGCTGGTGACAAAGGCTTGCACTCATCGAGTGTGGGACATGGCTCACCCGCCTCTACAGCTTTGGCAACAGAAGTAAATGCCGTCCCCATAAAGGGGAATGAGAGTGAAGTAGGAGCAAGAAAGGAAGGGTGTCTGTTATTCAGTGAGAATACCTTCATTTCTGAATAACCCACCCTTTTCAGACTGCCTGAGAGGATAGTCTGTGCCTTATCATGGTCAAGAATCATGAACTCCTTTGGTTCAGTTCCTTTTTCTGACTTTGGTTCATACTTCAGTCGGACCCAACAACTAGGAAAAGCATCAAAGCTTGGCCAAAATTGAATTATGTACAAAGGAACCGCACCTATTTTCTCTGAAATGTGGAGATTGCCATTTGAAATCGACATCTGCTCCACAAACCTCCAGGGATTGGTTATGGAGCATGTTGGAAGGTCTTGATTCATGGGTTGTTTGACTGACCCGTGGGAAGTGACAAGAGAAGCTTTCTGAGGCTCTATCTTGGGTTTTACTTCCTGCTTTCCATTTTGTTTACGAAAGCACTCTATCTGATTCTTCAGTTGGATACATAATTGTACCACATTATCCAATAGGGGGGTAGAAGACGAAGATATTGACATCGATGGCTCTATAGCCGGCATAGGCGGAGGACATTCCAACACAACATTTATCTCTTCTACCTTGGGGCACATCTTGCCCTCAATCCCAAAGGTTTTCTGGCCGTCAGGGGATGTAGTTGACTCCTGTGGCACTACTATTTCCTCGCTTGCCTTTGGAAATAGTAGCTTACGCATCCTATCATTAGGTAGGAAAGGTCCCGGAGAGATCTTTTGGAAGCCTCTCACCCAGTTGTGTAATTTATATTGAGCTGTATCCCTAGTTTCCGTAGACTTGGGATTTTCAAAACCTTCAGACATTAATGTCCGACATATATTGCAAACCTGTGGATTCCAATAATGTAGGGATCCGGAAATAATATTGCAAGGGGCATGCAACCTGCAAGTATTATGACCATAAAAGTACTTACTCTTGGCCTTGCAGAGGACTGCAGCACAAGATATCTGGTGTTCCTCCTGTAAAGAAAGGAAAACCAAATGAGTATTCAAGGGATTATTTCTTTGATAATCAACATGTAAATGTCATCTACAACAGAATAGCTTAGGATAGTAAGCTATAAAGGGATAGTAGGAGATACATACTTGTGTACCCCTGTGAGCAAATGCTGTTGCCTCCCCTCAGTATTAAATACATGGAGATTTCTCTATAGAGTAACTCCAAGTAAAAGGACTCTTACCCCAAGGGGTAGAGAAGTATCAAATCACTGTCCCAAAATAATGTTAAAACTGTGGGGTCAGGATGACTGATTCTTGATCAGAATATTGAAGAAAACTTATTCATTCAATATATGAACGGTACCAGCAGAATGCTCGTACAAGGGCACCCAAGGTATGTCAGAAAATACTACTGTATCATGGTACTGTAGTTTTCTAATTGCAGTAAGTCTATATTGCAATTTACTGGCTACTGTACATCATGTATTGTAATCTAGTCATTATGCTGCCTTCATAGTAGCATATGACAGTATGGTCCATCTAGCATGAAGCCAGCTGGACCAGGAAAATAAAGACATATATTTGTATATCCCACTCAGCCTATATGCTGTAGTCTTCCTACTATACTAAAATATAGAGTTTCCTGATCAGGGAGACTCAAGGAAAAAGGCTGCACCCTTCAAGGGTTAGGAGTGTATTACTCCTGCGTTAAAGTGTTTAATATTGTAGGGTAATCCTAATACTGATTTCTAATCAGGATATTGAAGAAATCATATTCATTCAATATAGGATTGGGCTCAGCAAATGCCTGTGTTGCATATCCAAAATATATTGGAAATAACTACTAGTATAAACTATATAGTAGTTTTCTATCTGCAGTATATTCTATAATGCAGATATACTGGCTACCTGTATAAAATATACAGTAGTTCACCCGGTATGTAGCCGGCATAGCTAGGTCTTGCCGGCATACCCGGCATGCTAGCTAGAGAGAGAGAAATAGCATGGAAAAAAGGCTATTCCTTACTGTAAATGTATACAGTAATTAAGGATGTAAAAGTCTAATTTGACTGCCTTTCTCCAGAAAGAAGGTTCTAATAGAAGGGGAGAATGTAACATTCAGGCTTCTATGTAGCTACAGTACTATTGCCGGCAAGGTACCACTTATACACTGCCAGCCGGCAACCCACCGACAGTACCAGTACAGTCGGTGTGCTGCCAACTGAGTCAGCACTGTCTTGCCGGCCCGGCCGGCAGTACCCCGGCAACAGAACCTATAGCAGCAGTCCAAGGGAGGACTGAAGAACCTTGGGGACAGAAGGGACTACCCACTCACGGCCATCAAGGTCGCGCCGGCAGTTGGCTATGGGGCCGGCAGTTGCCGGCCAGGCCGGCAGCTGTCGACAGTCTCAAACTGTCGGCAGTCTTCTGGCTGCCGGCCGAGCCGGCTGGCGGCAGTATGCCCTGCCGTCAGCCATGACTAGAGAGGGAGTCTGGCTGGCTCCAGCAACCTACCGGCAATGGTAAGGTTGCAAGATGTCAGCTTAATTAAAGACAATGGATCAACCATCAAAAGAGGATAGAGGGGTAGGGAACAGGGTCTTGTAACGAATGTGAAAGGAACTGACAAAATTGTCAGTTTCAGTATCGGCAGAGTCTCAGGTGACAGGAGAGACTCAGTTCTCCAACCCAGAGACTGCCGACACAGTTAAGGGGATGGCGGCACTACCGCCTCCTCTCAACAAAGGAGAAACAGAGTTCCAGTGCCACGTTATCCTAGGCTAAAAGAATATCTCTCTTCAGCCCAGGGTACTGTGGCACAGGACTAGTCTTTTAGTCGCAAGGAGAAAATGGTATACTACCATAACTCTAAGCGGCTATGGAGGGCTAACCTCCAAGACTAAATACTCTGAGATTCTGACTAAATCCCCAAAACCTGCTGGTATATCCACAACCAATGGTTAAGGGAATAAGCAGAAACAAACCCCAGGTTAGCCATGTCTGAATAAAATTCAAGGCACGGCTAATAGGGTTGTAGCCTGAGGCTACACTCAGAGGGAAAGAGATTACCCTTAAATCTCCGAAGAGATGTGTAATGTTTCATAGCATTTTAGGAGGTATCAGTCTCCAACGAATGAGAACAATACACGAGGGTAACCGGGGAATGTCGAACGTTTAGAAAAAACGTCTAGGATAGGTTATCTAGGCTAGACGAGATCTAGGTTACCTAAATCACCGAAACTCTAACTATACGATCGACAGAGGAAAAAGGACATAATTATGCACATAATTAAATCTTCACAAGAATAAATACCTAAATAGCTAAATAATTACAATAATTGAATAAAGCTATTTAAAAACTGGAAGTCGTTCTGCTAACTAAATAACACATGCCTAACGAACGACGGCGCCCACGGCGCCTCCAGTAACTGGCCTACCTCTTAGGCACAATAAAATACTTTAATTTCATTGTGAAACAGAAGCTAAAATATATTCATAGTAAAGATCCGATACTCAACTTTCCAAAGGCGGAAGAAGATGATGAAAGCATAATTAATAATCCTTTAAACGATCGAAAAATTAGATCACAGGGAAATACCACCGAGCGAAATCGCTACAAAAAAAAGGAATGGCCACTATCGTGGGGATGGCGCTGTTGTACTCCCAGTAGTAGTACGGGAATGGGGATGGCCTTTGGAGGGCCCCCCTTTTTATTTTTGCCGCACC
>NC_090751.1:79259650-79267150 GCF_036898095.1 Palaemon carinicauda
GCCTAAAACCCTTTGTGTAGCCTACTTATTAAGGTTGAAAGGTTGAGCTGCACCTTTCCGACTCAATACCCAATGCACAATAAACTCATGAATGAATGAGCACCAATCATTTATAGTTTTGTGAGAAAATTTTTAATTCATTTTCAACCAATTCATAACTATATTTAACACAAATATAATTTTATGTAAGTAATAAATTAGATTCTATATCTAAAAGAGACTTTTCAAACCAAGATCCTTTGAAAATGAATACGTAAAACTACACTTTTTTTTTTCACTTTCTTCTTATTTTTCAATACAACATACCTCCTGTCACCCCGAAATGCATTTTTGTCAATATCAAGTCGGCACTTAGAACCACAGGTCGGCAAATAGTGTCATTTTCCCTTTTAATAACACCGTAATCTTGGCAGTACTTTATTATTCTTTTAATGTTACCACAATAATGCAAAACCAAATCTTTTTCATTTCAATAACAATTGAGACATGAACTTGGGAGAAAATCCACAGAAATTGATGTCAAAGTAGATGGTGAATGAGAAACCGCACCAGAAGTTGGAGGTTCACACTCCTCCATGACTCTCCAAAGACTGAAAAATTAGCGGTGGAAACTGTGAAAAGTATCGAGAAATGTTCAATTTCCTAGTAAAACTCACCTGATTTGGTATTCAAGTCACGTGATTCTAGTGTTGTTGAAATGCTAGTCCAAATAATAATGACATAATCTATGTTTTTAATGTAGAGACGAACAAGCGAGAGCTCAGTCTGAAGAGGAATTTGAGAAAGTTATGAAGTTGAGGATCTTAGTTTTTTTTAGGTGGATCAAATTCAATTTTGATTTTCAAACCACTTCTAGACCTAGCGCCGCTTAGATTTTTATATCAAACGGAACATTGAACTTTCCTCTTTTCAGTAAAAGTACTTAAATTTTGTAACTTGCTGGTGGAGCTATTGTATAGAATTACTAAATTTTGTTTTGACTGAGAAGCACCTGTTCCAAAAATGTCTTACCTAGCAGAAGCATTTGAGGGAAAGTTGTGATCTAACTGACAGGGCCCTACTCTCCAATTATGAGCCATTGATTGTGGGAGCTCGTATGGAGAAGTTATGTTCCAAATGAGAGACTAATTTGTTCCAACATCAGGGGCCATAGCCAGCAGAAGCTGGTAAGGGCAAGTTGTGTTTTAAGTGAGAGACCCATATGTTCCAATATCATATGTCTTAGTCAGGGGGAGTTTGTAAGGGTAAATTTTCTTTTATAATTGAAAGACCTTGTGTTCGAACATCTTGTCTCTTAACCAACAAAAGCTACTAAGAGGTAGCTATGTTCTAACCGAAAGACTCCTACTTCCTAAAGTAAGGTGCCTTAGTCAGGGGGATCTGGTAAAGGAGATTCTGTTATAAGAGAAAGAACTCTTGTTCCAACACTATATTTCTTAACCAGCAGAAGGTAGTAAGAGGAATTTGTGTTGTAAGTGTAAGACCTTTGTGTTTCAAAATCTTGTGCCTAAGCCAGCAGGAGCTGGCTGCAATGTATTCAAGATTAAACTACGAACAATTAAAACTTAATGAAGGTCAACAGGGAGATCAGGTTTTTCTCTCGATAGAGAAACCCACAGTGAAATGATTAACAAAGCCAAATAAAAAAAAAAAACATTTCAAAGAAACTAATTGAACTTCTCCTGCTGCTTATTATAACTGCACAAGTATTAAGTCAAAGGTAAGGTACTAATATATTTTCATATTCTATAGTGCTATACACTGGTTTATTATTAAACGTCTTATAAAAAAGAAAATAGATAAAATAAATGATACGAGATGAAACTATGGCATGTTTCAATATAAAAACAAAGTAAATACAAAAAATCTAAAATCTGAGCTAATGTTGTTTGGTCTATAAATTTTGATTCAATATTTTTTTCGAGATAATTTGATTAAAAAACAATTAACGCCCTCTTTCCTGTATACATAAGTTTAAAAATGTCATATTCTCATAAGATCTGAGCATGGATTTTTTTTTCTTCTAATCAAACGGCATAGTAAGGCGTCGTAATTTAAAACTTCTAGGAAGCAGCTCTGAAAGTTGAAGTTAGTCATAAATTTGGATAGTATCTCTACATACCTTCGAAAAGCTAGTGGCAAATTCAAGCATATTCGTCATTGTTTATAACCTGGGAATGCGGTGCACAATATGTAGATGCTCCTTAGAATGCCTATGCATCTGTTTTTCTGTCACTGTAAGTATACGTAAAAATACACTAACAAAACAATATTACTGACGAAAAGCTCCGAGTTTTAGAATTCTAAGCAAAATGTCGTATTTCTAAAGTTTTAATTCACACCTGTTTTAGAAGTTTTGTATTCAGAGTTTAATAAAAAAAAATCCCCTCTCTCTAGCTCACGATCATATATATGTAATATTGTTGTGGTAGCGTATTAGGAACATCCCTGACTACCAGCTCGAACTCGAAAGTTTCTTGTATGATGTCTGCAACCTCACCATCCCTGTGAGCTAGAAATGGGAGAATTGGGGGACCCTATAGATCTACTTACCGAGTCATCAGCAGCCATTGCATGCCCCTCGCGGGTTCTATCTTGGGTGGAAATGGGGCTAAGGTGCTGATCATATGTAAATAAGGTCAGTCTGTCTTGCATTGTCCTGCTAGAGCATTGACACTATTACTTGCCTCTGCTACAGTATAGTATACGTTGATTTTCAAATTCAGCTTCAGGTTTTTGGTTTCAATAATATGATTCGTTATGGAGGGGGAAATGAAAGTAGGGAGATGCAAAGCTTGAAGTTTTCAAGAGCCTCAATCATATAAAAATTAGATTAAAGATACTAAAAGATACTAAAACTATTTCAAATTTGCACTGATGGTTAGGACCCATTCATTTTGCGTGTCATTATTTCTTTATTCTGACTTGTTTATCAATTACTTTTTAGAAAACGACATCTCTCTTTGGTTCATTTCACATCCCTTGTTGATTTGCTATCTATGAGAACGATAATTCATAACATATAATCAACATTATTATTATTATTATTATTATTATTATTATTATTATTATTATTATTATTACTAGCCAAGCTAAAACCCTAGACGGAAATGCAAGATGCCATAAGCCCAAGGGTTCCATCAGGGAAAAGTAGCCCAGTGAGGAAAGGAAATAAGGAAATAAATAAATGATGAGAACAAATTAACAAAAAATCATTCTAAACAAATATGTCATATAAAAACTATATAAAGACTTATGTCAGCCTGTTCAACATAAAAACATTCGCTGCAACTTTGAACTTTTGAAGTTCTACGGATTAACTACCGATTAGGAAGATCATTCCACAACTTGGTCACAGCTGGAATAAAACTTCTAGAATAATGTGTAGTATTGAACCTCACGATGGAGAAGGCCTGGCTATTAGAATTAACTGCCTGTCTGGTATTACGAACAGAATGGAATTGCCCCGGAACATCTGAATGTAAAGGAAGGTCAGAATTATAAAAAATCTTAAGCAACATGTATAATGAATTGAACGACGGTGCCAAAGATTGATATCTAGATCAGAAATAAGAAATTTGATAGACCCTAAATTTCTGTCCAACATATTAAGATAAGAATCAGCAGCTGAAGACCAGACAGGAGAACAATACACAAAACAAGGTTGAATGAAAGAATTAAAATATTTCTTCAGAATAGCTTGATCACCGAGAATCTTGAAAGACTTTCTCAATAAGCCATTTTTTGTGCAATTGAAGAAGACACAGACCTAATGTGTTTCTCAAAAGTAAATTTGCTGTCGAGAATCACACCTAAAATTTTAAGAGTCATGCAAAGTTAAATAAACATTATCAATATTGAGATCCGGATGTAGAGCAGCCACTGCCCTTGACGTACTTACAATCATGCTTTAAGTTTTGTTAGGATTCAACTTTTCATACCACATAATTTGCACCATGCAAATTAATAGAGATCTAGCTAAAGCTAGATCTCTATTAATGGATTCAGCAGCCTCAGATCTACATTCAGGGGATGGAATTGATGTAAAGAGAGTAGCATCATATGCATATGCAACAAGCTTGTTTTCTAGGCCAAACTACATGTCATGTGTATATAGTATGACAAGTAAAGGGCCAAGAACACTACCCCGTGGAACACCAGATATCACACTCCTACCCTCGCTATGGTGTTCAATAACAACAACTCTTTGAGATCTAATACTTAAAAAATCAATATTAATGCTAAGAAACGACCCACCCACTCCCAACTGTTTGGGTTTGAAAACAAGAGCCTAATAATTAACACGGTCAAAGGCAGCACTAAAATCAAAGCCAATCATACCAACTTCCTGGCCAAATCAAGGGATTTCTGTACAGCATTAGAGATTGTAAGAAGGGCATCACATGCTCCAAGGCCTTTACAAAAACCAAATTGCAAACTAGGGAATAGTTGATTACCATCAGCAAACCTATTAAGATGTTTTGCCAGAAGACGTTCAAAAACTTCAGATAAAATGGGAACTATGGAAATTGCGCGGTAATCAGTTGGACTTGAGCTAACACAAACACTTTTACACAGAGGAGTAACATTACCAATTATCCAACAAGTGCTAAAAGCTCCTCTTCTTACTAACTTGCTCAAAATAACAGATAACTTTGGGAGATAAGAAATCTGCAGTCTTTAAGAAAAACAAAGAAAAAGTACCATTTGGGTCTACACCTGCATAAAAATCAAGGTCCATCAACAGAGCTTTAATATCATGAGATCGAAAAGCTAAGGAAGTTCAAGTTGTTCATTACTCTGTTTAGTGTCAAAAACATTAGCCAAAAGGGTTGCCTTTTCCTTTAGACAGTGAGTGACTGAGCCATCTGGTTTAAGTAAAGGACGATCAGAGGTCCCAACTGGAGAACCAACCTTACTTGTTATAATGCCAAAGTGTATACGCAGTTCAAGCAATTACCAGACCTGTGAGTAGCTTCACTTATGATTTGCTCACGGCCTGATTCATAGGCAAAGTCTAAAGCTCTCAAGCCATGGCAAACGGTAATAGAAACAGAGCTTAAGCACTCCCTATGGTGAGCATTGAAATCACCAACAAAGACAAAAGAAGCGTTTCTATCATCTTCTTGTATCTTAGCCATAATGGTAAGAAGACAACAGAAGATATAATCATCCATTCCTGGATTCCGGTAGATCGAACACAAATAAAAGTTGTTATGCCTGCCACAAACTTTTATTACCAGAATCTCATGACATCCACATTCATAGAAGGACTTATGAGAAGCAGGGTACTCAGTCGTAATATACACCGCCATTCCCCTAGCCCTAGGGATGGCATCACATTTCAACATTATTGGCTTCCTAAAACCAGTTATAAGGAGCTCATATGAGTGCCTCATATAAGAAACTAAAGTTTCTGACTACAAAAGAATATCATACTGTCTGGACGCAACTGTATGGTCTTAAATATTTGCATGCTGAACACGAATATTGCAATATAGTAAGACGACTTTATGAAATGTAGGACGTACTGGTCCCGGATTTCGCTCAATGTCTCCAGACAGCATAAGAATTAATGGTGATGAAAAAGAGACGTCATACTTAAAAAGTATATTAACAAGAATTATAAAAAAAAACAATATGTACAGAATTATAAATAACGTGATTGATGATACCCATAGACTATAGTAAAAAGTCGGAAAAACTGGTCAACATGAAGGAGCTGATACACCATGCAAGGTTAAATACCCTCGACGATGGCCGCTTCAACTGAAGGGAGGACAGTAAGGATGGTTTTGAGAAGAAAAAGAATCTTATAAGGAAAAGACAACCTCTTGATAAACCACCAGGCATCCATGGCCCTTCTATTAAGCCTACCCAACACAATTTCAAAAATATAATAGGAAGAGAAAAAATAATAAGATAAAAAACAAAATAGAATAGTGTGCCCGAGTGTACCCTCAAGCAAGAGTAGTCTAACCCATGACAGTGGAAGACCCTAGACTAGAGAACAATGGCTTAGTTTTGGAGTGTCATTTTTCTAGAAGAGCTGCTTACCATGGCTAAAGTCTCTTCCACCCTTACCAAGAGGGAAGTTCACTGAACAATTACAGTACAGTAATTAACCCGTTGGGTGAAGAAGTGTTTGGTAATCTTATTCTTGTCAGGTGTATAAGGAAAGACGAGAATCTGTAAAGAATAGGCCAGACTATATAACATTTATCTCTCAAGCCTGCAGAAATGGAAAAAAAAAAAAAAACTTTGTGTTGTTGATTCTACTGGTTATAAGGAAATTTTTTACTTTTTTTTTCTAACGCCAATCGGTATGGGTTCGTTTTAAAAAAAAAAATAGCCATAAAAGTTAATTCTTTAGGATTAGGTTGTTTGTTATTCATAATACATTACGCAAATAAAATGGTCATGATGTAATAGTGTCGGTACAGCTGTATAAATGAAATAAAAAAAATAAATATATATATATATATATATATATATATATATATATATATATATATATATATATATATATATGTGTGTGTGTGTGTGTAGAAATCACGAAAGCTGACACGTGATGAATATAAAATGTATTATAGCCACGAAAGGAAAAATGAAAAAGACTTGATTGGAGTTAGTACTTTCATCCACTCAGGACATCATCAAACTCAACAATGAGAATACATATACAAAGACATCGTATTTATACAGGAGAAGGGGATCCAACAGCTGTCAGTTTCTTAATAATTCTGGAGAAGTCAGATTTTAGATAAAAGGATAATACTGGATTGACGGAAAACAGACCTGGACTTAGATTCAAATTTCTACCTTGAGTACGGGAGATTAAAAATGATTCAACAATATTCCTTTGGAAATAGTCATTTACATGGATTACTTTTTCCGTCTTTGACCAACCAATTCTGTGACTTGACCCTAACCAGTGGGAGGCCAAGGCATTATTAAGAGAACCCCTGGAGACGGCCACCTGATGTTGTTTTAATCTGGCTGGTATACTTTTTGATGTTTGGCCAACATAAAATAGGTTACACTCTGAACAAGGAATGCTATATATTACATTATTATCATTTCCAGAACTATTCTTAATTAACATGTTTTTTAAAGTACAATTGTATTTAAACACTACAGCAATATCTATTTTTTTCAAAAGGGGTATAACATCTAAAAAATAAATATGAAATGGCAAACAAAACATATTATTAATTGTTTCCTTTCTCTCTAATTGGACACTATAAAATGTTTTCTTAGCCTTATTCATACATTTTTCTAAGAAATATTTAGGATAACAAAGATCTGTAGCAATTTTTTCTATTTTAGTGAACTCCTCCTCAATGTAATCTGGGCTACAAATTCTCAATGCCCTAAGGTACATGGAGGAAAAAACTGAATGCTTAATATTTTTAGAGTGACCGGAGTAAAAATGTACATATGAAAAATTATTTGTAGGCTTTCTATATATGGAAAACTTAAATTTATCTGTTTCTCTAA
>NC_090751.1:79274650-79277150 GCF_036898095.1 Palaemon carinicauda
GGAAACCACAAAATCTCATGAATAGCCGAAACTGTCTGATTGTAGTTAGGAAGGTGGATGGGGTGGGAAGGGTTTTTGTCTGTGTGGGTATGTGTGCATATTTACCTAAATATTCAGATGTCCTTTTTGACGGCTCGTATACACTTGTAAATCAATATTTGGATATCACACATTCTTAACCTGACAATAGTTGGGTAACAATCTATTTTTTTTTTCCTACGTCGATGAGAAAAACTCTATTAGTAAATGAATAGTAAAAAAATGATGAATATACTTTATCTGAAATAGTATTAGTTAAATTGCACTGTAGCCACTATCAACAATAGCAGTAAGACCTGAAGTAATACTATCTTAGCCAGATAGTACCATTGACAAATTACAGCAGTTGTTACTTTAACTAAAGTTACCCTGGATTTGAAAATGGAAACCCCCCATGGGCAATTAATCTCTAATTCTCTATGATTTTTAGAGGCAAAAATAAAAATACCTATCAAATAAGCTACCTCCAAATACATGTCATTGCGTTATTATGATAGGATGCATATTGAGTCTGCTCTTCTAGTCTATATATATATGTGTGTGTGTGTATATATATATATATATATATATATATATATATATATATATATATATATATATATATATATAAATATATATATATATATATATATATATATATATATATATATATATATACGTATATATATATACGTATATATATATATATATATATATATATATATATACGTATATATATATATACGTATATATATATATATATATATATATATATATATATATATATATATATATATATATATATATATATATATACATATATATATATATGTATATAAATATATATATGTATATATATATATATATACATATATATAAATATATATATATATATATATATATATATATATCTATATATATATATATATATATATATATATATATATATATATATATATATATATATATATATATAATTCGTCGAAACTCGCAAAACCAGTTTTTTGAATATCAACAAAGAGCCTGTGAATATTTCAAAATCACTAATATTGAACAATCACAAGTATATAATGACTGAATACCTTCAAATGTAGATAATAGGAAGTTTAACTACATCTTGATGCAGTTGGTACAAAATACTTCTTTTTTAACTGATCAAATCGTCTTTTATTTTGATTTCTAGTTGGCATGTCTTAGCGTGATGGGAGGGTTTGCGTATTGTCATGGATCATCAAAGCTGTACTAGTCAGGGCCACCCTACTAGGTTAGTTTGCTTTGAATGATCAGACTAAAGTCCTCCCCCATCACCAATCCGCAGTTGACCAGCGTGGTGATGAAACCTGGCCAAACCCCATACATGAATAAGGACATGTCTGGGACTTTTGTTCTTCAGCGAACTTAAAACGGCTATATTTGTTGTTGCTCGTTGTTATATATAGAAAATGTTAATGCTTCGTGTAACAAAAGTAACTGAAGTCATAGTAGTATATAAACAGAAATAAAATACAACGCAGCTAGGTATTATTATCCTCGAATCTATTTGCATACAAAACTTCTTTAAGGCCCACAAATCAAGGGTACGTCTCACCTTCAATAGCTTAGTATGAGTTGGAAGACTTTTATGTTAGAAGTCTTTTGCGATGTTAGTATCGTTCTACGAAAATACCTGGTGAAATGGAAGATAAAAGTTAGGTGTGGAAATCTTAGGTATAGAGTGTGTAATAATTTTCACTGTTACTAAAGTTGGCTGTTGAAAAAGACTGCTTTTTGAGCCAATTGCAAACATCCCTTCCTGGCGATCAGCCTGACTGGGGTTAGTCCCACTGAAGCTCGATAGTTACTTGTAATGTCTCCAACATCTCTATCCTTGTTGACTAAGGGAGAGGGGGGGGGGGTTCAGGTTGAGCAGGCCTACAGGTCTACCTGCCGATTCATCAGTAGTCGTTACCTGTCACGCCTGGTCTTAGTTTCAGTGGAGTGTGGGCTTGGGAGTTGATTACATGGATATATGGTCAGTCTCTAGAGCATTCACCTTCATGGTCATAAGGCTCTGTCCCTTGCCTCTGCCATTCATAGCCGGCCTTTAAAACCTTTAAACTGCGAAGATTTACTCCTCCATTTTAATGCATGAGATTTTGCAATGGATTCTGTTGCTTGTAAAATATCTTATTTTACTCACCATTTCATTACTTCATTCTTATGCTTGGAGGGACACTAATTATTATTATTATTATTATTATTATTATTATTATTATTATTATTATTATTATTATTATTATTATTATTATTATTATTATTGTAATCCTTTTTGGAAAAGCAGAATGCTATAAGCTCTCCAACGGGACAGGGAAATAAGGAAACAGAACAGTGTGCCAGAGTATATCCTAAAGCAAGAGAACTCTAACCCAAGACAATGTCGTATCTTATTAAAACATTGACTGAATATGATGAATGTGTAAAAAAACTTTTAAAAAGTCATAAA
>NC_090751.1:79282150-79287150 GCF_036898095.1 Palaemon carinicauda
ACTAGCAAAGAAGGTCACACATCGTGGAGATTCCATTTTTTTAGGACTAGCATAGATGGTCACACATCGTGGAGATTACATTTTTTTATGACTAGCAAAGAAGATCACACATCATGGAGATTCCATTTTTATATGACTAGCATAGAAGGTCACACATCGTGGAGATTCCATTTTTATATGACTAGCAAAGAAGGTCACACATCGTGGAGATTCCATTTTTATATGACTAGCATAGAAGGTCACACATCGTGGAGATTCCATTTTTTTATGACTAGCATAGAAGGTCACACATCGTGGAGATTCCATTTTTTTATGACTAGCATAGAAGGTCACACACACATCGTGGAGATTTCATTTTTTTAGGACTAGCATAGATGGTCACACATCGTGGAGATTACATTTTTTCATGACTAGCAAAGAAGGTCACACATCGAGGAGATTCCATTTTTTTAGGACTAGCATAGATGGTCACACATCGTGGAGATTACATTTTTTTATGAATAGCAAAGAAGATCACACATCGTGGAGATTCCATTTTTTTAGGACTAGCATAGATGGTCACACATCGTGGAGATTCCATTTTTTTATGACTGGCATAGATGGTCACACATCGTTGGGATTCCATTTTTTTATGACTAGCATAGAGGGTCACCCATCGTTGTGATTCCATTTTTTTATGACTAGCATAGTGGGTCACCCTTCGTTGTGATTCCATTTTCTTTTCTGACTAGCATAGAGGGTCACCCATCGTTGGGATTTAATTTTTTTATGACTAGCATAGGGGTCACCCATAGTTGTGATTCCATTTTATTTTGTCTAGTATCGAGGGTGATCCATAGTTGTGATTCTATTTTTTGTTATGACTAGCATAGAGGGTCAACCATCATTGTGATTCCCTTTTTCTTATGACTAGCATAGAGGGTCACCCATGGTTGTGATTCTATTTCTTAATGTCTAACATAGAGAGTCACCCATAGTTGTGATTCCATTTTTCTATATTTATCTATCATTAATTGTTTTGGATGCATTGCACCCAGACAGCCTACGTGCCCATACATTGACGTGCTCATTGTTTTTTTAAGTTAGGGTACTGTTTAATTATTTGCGAGGCTTGCTGTTCGGCCCTAGGTCTTTCCTGAGAGGTATTTTTACAGCCAATGTACATTTTGCCCAGCTCCATCTTTATCCTTCTTGCACGGTCAACACTGTACCTTGAGCTGTTGAATTTTTTCTTGAAGCTGTCTCCACAAGATATTAGCAAAATCACTGCTGCTGAAATCAGTGCGTTTGTGGATTTGGCAGAGCGACAAGGCTATGAGGGAGATGCATTGCAAAGGTATGTGCGGGAACTCACGGATGAAGCCAATGCCCGGAGAAGAACGGAGCAAGAAAGGATGCGGTATGCGATAGAAAAAGCGAGAGTGTATCAATTAAAGAAGCGGGAAATAGCTGCCTGATTAGCACAGCTCAATAACTTGCCCTCTCAACCCAATGTTGCCAAAGTCCAGGAGGACAACTGCAGGAAGGTCCAGTGCACTGAAGGGGTCACCGAAGAACTCTCTACAGTGGAATTCCAGATAATCCCGCCCAGCTCAACAAGAAGTGCAGACAAACGGTAATGAGCAACATCGGACATGAGAGCAACGACTTGCTCATGGGTCAAAAGCCCCTGAATGTGGTACAGCAAAATCGGAGCAAAAAACTGTGAGGACGTGACCTGCAGGGGAAGACGACTGGCTGGGTAGCATTGACCTTGGTGAGGTAGCTTGGCTAAGTGAGGAGGCCCAAGAGTCTTCCTCCTCCAGCAGTGAGACTGAGCCTCGTATGCCAGAAGTTAATTCTGGTGAAGGTGTGCTGCTTTCCACCACAGGGGATAGGGCTACTTCAAGCACCATGCCAGAGGTCTCAGAGGAGGGCCAGGAGTTTCCCTCTTCCAGTCATGAGTTCGAGCCTATTACCCGCAAATTCTCCTCTGATGATGCTGCGCTATTTACGTCCACTGGCAATAGGGGTACTTCAAACACCAGGGCAGAGGTCTCAGAGGAGGCAAAAGGGGAAGCACCCATCAGCCCAGAGACCCTAAGGAGCCAGACAGAGCTCACCAGATTCCAGCATTTGGACGAGTCTGGAAGACTACAGGGCACCTGCCTACTCGGACGAGGCTGGAATAGTATTCCTTTTCATTATGTGCTACCTCGAAGCTGTGCCACTTAGGTGTGCCAATACCAATCAGGCTGACCATGTGTTCTCACTGACAGTCCTAACAGCCAACAACCCTCTAACCTACTTGATTAAGCTACGTAATAAGAATAAAGGGCTCATGAGGTGGGCCATAGACCTCCAGAACTACTACGGAAAGGTCAAGCGCCTAAAGAGCTCAGATGAGAGAGAATATGTTCTCTCACGGTATTAGTGCCCACTGCACAGTGCCATGTCCATAACACGTAGCCATAGTCAGTAGGTTAATCTAGGTTGTATGATAAAATGTTAATTGGCTTTGGTGTCTCCCTAGGTAGATAAACTTGAGGAGCCATCTTGGCCTTACTAGTCACATTTAATTTATTTCTATTTATTTATTTTATCACTTGCATGTCGCGATTAGTCCATTTACTTTACTTTTTATGTGTCCCACTGCACTAGTTCACTTAACTTTAACTATTTTAGTATTTTCCCATTTTATGTTGTTGCCTCACACCCCGCATGCTTACTTCTATGTGGCAGTTAAAGTTAATATACTATCAAAATAGATTAAAATTATGATCCTAGTTGCAGCTTAGAAATTAACTCATTATCGTGGTGAGACTCACTGAGGGAGGAGTCATCAAGGCTAGTGGCTTCAGACCTTGCGTGCACAATTCTTGTTCTGTTTTAGGACAAAATCTCTACTAAAATTGGGGGCAGTTATTCCTGGCAGTCAATGTGCCACTTTTTTCAAACAAAAGACCCCGCCAGAAAGGATCGGTCGACATGCCACAAGCGTGGGACCCTACCCAGAGCCTTACCACCTGTCCAACCATCCTATACCCCTCTACCTCCCTGAGGTCTCATTTCAGACATCTTCAAAGCACGTGGCCCTTAAACGTCACCACAAAGGAAGTCTGGGAGAAGTCATGAGGCCTATTGATGGGGGGTGTCGGGAGATGTGGCAAAGGCAGATGACCAATGGGACAGCGGTCAGGCCAATTACCCCCCCCCCCCTCCCCCACCAATTGGGGACAAAATGGGGTTTAGTCGACCAAGGAGTGGCTGGGTATCTTCCTTTGCTTAACAACCTCCACGAGAGCAACATCATCCTTCTTCGCTCTCAAGACTCCTTCAGAGCAGGACGTGTGACCTGTCCTCCACCAGGGAGGAAACAAGGTCCTTTTTACCAAGGTAAGGTGTCGGTACTTTGAGATCCTCATCATCCCTACCTAGCCTTCTTTCTCCTTTCCTTACCACACCCCATCCTTTCCTTTATCCAAACGAAAGATACTACCCACTGAACCTTTTCTTATCCCATTTCTTATATCCCAACCACTTGTGACATTTGATCCTAACCTTAATTAACTCACCCTGTGACAGTGTTGATTCCCACGGGTAGTGTTGAAATTCCTAAGTTTTGCACTTTCATTCTATCTGCTTAAAGGTTTTAACCTCACGACTTCATTGTGTTCCCAGCCTGTAGAAGTAAGTGATCAGTTAATAATTTAATTTATGTCCCTTCCAGGGAATGAGAGTGCTGTGCTGAAATCGACCACAGTCCAACCAACTCCACGTGAGCGCGTGTGACAATCCAACTCCCCAAGAAGCACCTAGTGGGTTACTTAAAAGATAGTTATCTGTTGTGCTCCCCTTTTTATTCACTTTTTATTCAAATAGTATTGTGAATATATCTTACTTTTTGTCGGTATTCCTTGTCTTATTGCCGACTGGCGACCTTAACATTATTCAATTTTTTTGTTATTGCCCTGAGTTCCTTAAGCAAGGCCGGACTCACAAGGACGGGGGTAACAATTTATATATATATATATATATATATATATATATATATATATATTATATATATATATATATATATATATATATATATATATATATATACATATGTGTGTGTGTGTGTGTGTGTGTGATTTTTCTTGTCACGCTGAACAGCAGCTACTGGGAAAACAACAATATATAACAAATTGCACAAACATATGAGCTGTATTTATGAAAGGTGTAGGGGGTGAGATGGATTGAATCTGTGTGTGCATGTATGTGCATATCTAAATATTCTTGACTTGTTATATACATTATCATAAGAATACGAGAAACATAAGTTGTAAAAATAAAATTACATAAAATTCAACGATGCTATAAAAAATATATTCAATTCTGATAAGAACAAGCTGAAATGTTTTCTCGAAATATTACTGAAACCCCTTTCGGAAAAAAAAAAACATTATATATATTTTTTCTCCTGCTTTTGAAATGTTCCAAAAATTACTTAATTCAAGCAAGAGATTCCCTTGCAGCGATTTATTCCTGTTTTTCTTACTTACGCCCAAAAATTCATCGTCAGCATTCCTGAGGTTTATGTCTGCCTGATGCAACCTTCTTTCCGGGATTTCTCTGAAAAATTGGTAGAAGAAATTAATAAAAAGGAAAATTTAAAAAAAGCTAATATTATAATAAGAGAGAGAGAGAGAGAGAGAGAGAGAGAGAGAGAGAGAGAGAGAGAGAGAGAGAGAGAGAGAGAGAGAGAGAGAGAGAGAGAGACCGGTGGGTAGAAGAGCGGAGTACAGGAGAGGGGAGGGGTGTTCACTAACACGAAATTGTCATGAAAATATTGACTGGCTACGCAGCTGGGAATACCCCCCCGCCCCAATGGGATTTGAACTACAGACAAAATAGTTATTAAACTGGATAACTCGACGTAACCATTCCGCTATGAAGATGGATATAAGTTATTTCCATCTCAACCCCTCACAATTAAGCTTTTGACAATTGGCTATTTGTGCTAGTCGTATTTCATGCAT
>NC_090751.1:79292150-79324650 GCF_036898095.1 Palaemon carinicauda
AGTGCCCGCCAATGACAAGCTCGTTGTGCTTGGCGACTTTAATGCCCGAGTAGGCAAAGACCATCGCCTGTGGGAGGGAATCATCAGCCGCCATGGCATTGGAAATTGCAACGCCAATGGCCAACTCCTACTGGGTCTGTGTGCAGAACACCAACTTGTGGTAACCAACACCCTCTTCCAGTTACCAAAGCAACAAAAGACCACATGGAGACACCCACGGTCTAAACACTGGCACATCCTGGACTACGTCCTGACCAGAGCCAGAGACCGAGGAGACGTCCGTATCACCCGATCCATGCCCGGAGCGGACGACTGCTGGACGGACCACAGACTCCTCATCTCCCGACTCTCCGTGACGACCCTACGACCACCCAGAAGGGCACCTGACAGCGTACCACACCAACGTTTTGATTGTAGTAAGCTCCGCAACCCACAGGTGGCACAGAACTACAAGGAGGCCTGCGAACAATACCTCGCAGACACTGTGGGTCAGGCCAATGTCGAGCACCACTGGACCACCCTCAGAAACGCCATGGCCTGTGCCGCGGAGGAAACACTAGGCTACACCACCAAGAAACGGCAGGATTGGTTAGATGAGAATGATGCTACCATCTCTCTTCTCATTGAAACCAAACGACAAGCACGCCTGACTTTGGAAAACCAACCAACAGCAGCTAACAAATGTGCTCACAAGGTAGCTGAAGCTGGTTGCCAAAGAGGTATCCGTGAAGCCCAGAACACCTGGTGGCAAAGAAAAGCTGCAGAAATACAAAGTTTCGCTGACCAACGTGACCTGCGCAGCTTCTATGCAGCAACAAAAGAAATATTCGGTCCCACACGGTCATCAGTGGGCAGCCTGAAGGACGCGGATGGGGCCACGACCATCACCGACAGCGAGGGCATCCTGGCCAGGTGGAGGTCTTACTTTGAGAACCTCCTCAATGACCAAGCAGACACCCCAGACGATCTCCTGCGAATGACCCAGCAGCATCCCGTCCGTCACTGGATGGCACTACCACCCTCCATCCATGACTTCAACAAGGCCCTGCAGCGCATGAAGCCCGGCAAAGCCCCAGGGCCAGACAACATCCCGTTGGAGCTCCTCACTCACGGTGGCCCCGGCTTGAGGAACCGTTTGATGCTCCTTATACTGAAAATATGGGAGACCAAGACCCCCCCCCCAGTGACTTCCGCGATGCAAACATCATTACCATCTTCAAGAAGGGAGACAGGGAGAACTGTAACAACTACCGGGGAATATCACTACTAAGCATCGCGAGTAAGATTTTCGCTCGGATTCTCCTTGACCGCCTCCTTATTCTCGCAGAAGACGTCCTGCCAGAGTCCCAGTGCGGCTTTCGACCTTCCCGCGGGACCATAGACATGATCTTCTGTGCGCGACAACTACAAGAGAAGAGCCTCGAACAACAACAGCCCATAATGTTCATCTTCTGGGATTTGAAAAAGGCCTTCGACAAAGTACCTCGACCTGCCATGTGGGCTGTCCTCAAAAGATATGGCTGCCCACCCGATTTTGTCAAGCTGGTGCGTGCCCTCCATGACGGAATGGTTGGGAGAGTCTGCCACCAGAACTCTCTTTCAGACCCATTCCCCATCAACGGCGGCCTGAAGCAGGGCTGTGTTCTGGCCCCGACGTGTTTCTCGCTATACACCGCAGCAATGCTCAACGAGATTCCCCCAGACACACCCTCAGTCGACCTACGTTTCCGCATGGATGGAGGCGCTTTCAACCTCGCTAGACTCCGCGCCAGAACCAAGACCACCTTGTGTGCAGTGTGAGAACTGCAGTATGCTGACGACAATGCCACCCCAGGTCAGACGGCAGAGGACCTGCAGTCGTTAGCTGATGCATACAACTCTGCCTACGAACGTTTTGGGATGCAAGTCAACTCAGACAAAACCAAGACCCTCGTCCAACATCCACCAGGACTGATGCTCCCCAACTTCAATACCACAGTGAATGACCAACCGTTAGAACAGGTGGACCAGTTCTCCTACCTAGGGAGCATCCTAACATCAGCTCCCACAAGCAAAAAGGACGTGGAGAACAGGATCAGGGCAGCCCACTCCGCCTTTGGCCGACTCAACTGCCGCGTATTTAACAACCACGCACTGACAATGACCACCAAAATAATGGTGTTCAGGGCAGTAGTCCTCTCCACGCTCCTGTATGCATGTGAAACATGGACGCTATATAGAAACGATATTAAAATCCTAGAACGCTTCCAACAAATGAAACTGAGGCAGATCTTGAAAATCCCCTGGGAGAGCCACACCACCAACATTGAAGTCTTAGAACGTGCCTCGCTGACCAGCGTGGAGGTCACCATCATCCACCACCGCCTCCGCTGGATAGGACACGTGCATAGGATGGATCCATCTAGGCTCCCAAAGAAAATATTCTACGGAGAACTGCCCCAGGGCACCAGACCACGAGGAGCCCCGAAAATGCGCTATAAAGATCAACTAAAGCGCACCCTGGCTCTAACTGACATCGATCCTTCCTCATGGGAAGAAACAGCCAGGGACAGGAAAACCTGGAGAAGTACAGTGCACCATGGCACCGTGGACTTCGAGGAGAGGAGGAGACAAAATGAGGAGGCTAAGAGGAGAAGAAGGAGAGAGCGATTAGAGCAGCCCCGCCCACCACCTACCCTCCCATGTGAACACTGTCCGCGACTCTTCCACCACAGACTAGGACTTAACAGCCACATCAGGCATAAGCACCCACCCCACAGATAGGAGGCTGATGGCTAACGACAGAACCCAATACTCGGACACGAGTGGGCGCCGACGACATATATATATATATATATATATATATATATATATATATATATATATATATATATATATAGTGTGTATATATATATATATATATACATATATATATAGATAGATAAATAGATATATATATATATATATATATATATATATATATATATATATATATATATATATAAAGGTATATATATACAGTATATATATATATATATATATATATATATATATATATATATATATATATATATATATACATATATATATATATATATATATATATATATATATATATATATATATATATATATATATATATATATATATATATATATATGTGTGTGTGTGTGTGTGTGTGTATATATATATATATATATATATATATATATATATATATATATATATATATATATATATATATATATATATATATATATATATATATATGGTTTATGCATGTATGGATTCATGTACAGTATGTATGTGATGAACTGATTTATTCATTAACTTATCAGGGTTTTGGCGATTAATGATGAAGTGTTTAGTTTGTGTAATAATTAAAACATGAATCTATTTTTTTTTCTTTTTTTTTTTAATTAAATATTATTGTTCGAAATTCAAATTTAAAAGAAGCTATGATGTATGATGAAATCTTCTTTTGGAAATTTTAATTTCGTATGCCCTCTAACACCACTTATAAAATATAATGTATTTATGTAATCCCCCCTATCTGAGTAGGGATACCTTTACGTGCTGAAAGGGTTTGTGTATTGCCGTGATCAGCAAAGCTATACTAATCGGGGTCACTCTTCCGAGGTTGGTTTGCTGTTAGGGACTAGATTAATTTTTCACCCACACCAATCCACAATGGCCAGCGTGGGGATGAAAACTGACCAAACATCAGAAACGAATCAATATGTCTGAGGCCTTTGCCCTGCAGTGAACTAGAACTGGCTATATTTGATGTTGTTTCGTATATAGCTAGATGGATATATAGATATAAGATTATGTATGTATGTGTGTATGTATGTATGTATGTTTATTTTCTAAGATGAACTCTTAAAGATTATCTTTAATCAATCCTTTACTGAAGTTCGCGATCTGAAACGGTTAAGGAAAAAGTCGATCGAGAATAGGTACCGCAACTATTCAATAATAATAATACACGAAACAATTTAATGAGTAGATTTATACTTGTGTACTATATTGAAACCATAATGCACAAGTTTTTTGTGAGTATATATATACAATATCATGCTGATTAGAAGTTTTGATGCATCAAATAATATTATCACAGATGATATAGATAAATGATTTAAAAAACAGGTATAAAAGAATACTTAAAACCCCAGATTCCAGTCCTCCTGTACTTTTATTATGCAACTTTCCTTCCAGAAGACTTGACAGGTAATCTGAGGAATTTCATTTCATCCTCCGAGTATTTCTTTTCTGAAAAAAAGTGAAAAAGAGAGGAAGGGAAAAAATTCGGTTTATTCAAGTCCCCTTTTGTGAATCCTTGGAAATGTTCTGTAAGGGACTTATTGACATTTCTTGCGAAAACTTTGTTGTATGATTGAAAAGGATCGGAATATTTGGTGTGATGCATATGAATGGTGGTGTTGGTAACATTATAAAAAAGATGGGAGGTTTGAAAATTGACGTAGAAAACTTAATATCAATAAAAAAAAAACGTTCCGGAAATTGCCAAAGAAATTTAGCAAATATATATACATGGCAAATCATCGAACGCAGAATAAGTATATCATGAAATTTTGGAATACAACTTAAATAGCCACAAACTATCATAAACAGTAATTTGGGTCTCCTAGGATGAACATACAGTCTCAGTAACCAACTTTCATACTATTTATCTACATAAAATCTCATTAGAAATGTGCTGGCATTGCAATACACGTGCAGCAAGCAACGAACTAACAAATAAAAAATGCGTTATCTACATGTCCTTGTACGCAGCCCCTACAGTAACCATCATCAGTCTTCAGTCAAATAAAATGACATAAAACTTTGAATGTAACGAACGCTAATTTCAACTCTGTGTTCATTAACATCATTATAAGGTAAATTTTTATGCCATGTTATTCCTAACAAAATCCGTTGAATGTGCACACGCAATTGTCACCCTTTTGGTGGCCTGTAAATACCTGTGTTGTTCGCTAAATAAAGTTAGTTATTTAGGAGCTCATCATTAATTCATGTCTGCTTCACTAATGTCACATTGGTTACCTATAGTGCCCTGAACACTTGGCCAACTTCCTAGGTCGCTACTTAGTCTGTCTTACTTCATTGATCTCAACCCATCTGTCCATGATTCCCTGTGAATTTGCACCTTTTGCCAGTAGAGATGATTTAGTATGGTTTCAGCATAGAGGGAGGGCCACGCTTAAGCAAAGTTCAGTCAACGTTCTTGCCGCAGTTCCCATTGATGCCCTCCCAAAAATCTCGGATTGATTTTACGATAGATTGTGCTAAATTGTGCTGGAGTGTGGACGTGCTGTATCGAGCTCTGCTATTTATGCCCTGGGCCATGTTTTAGCTTTGTGTTTCTCGCTTAAAATATAATTGAAAAGATATTAGTTAGTCTTATGATGAAACCTAAGCGATAAGAAACAGCACACATGCCTGCTCCTAACTGTGTCTGCTTCAAATGTAATGAAACGGATGGAGACAGGAAAATAAGGATAGTATGTGAATGTAAAAGACTCTACCATAAGAGATGTGTGCATAAAGTGACAGCCATCAGTGAGATTGACTGGAATAACCTAGATTGGTTATGCCCTCACTGCGTACGTGAAGCCAAACAAAAAAAAAATTAGTAATATCAAAATTAAAGGAAAATATAAACATGAGTAATCTGGCCTGAACGAACAAGATGCCAAAATAGATGACTTGGAAAACAAACTTGCGGACTTTGGCGCAGACGCAGCAAATTCCACCCAGATCACCAACCTCACTGAGAAAGTTAACATTTTTGCCATGAATATGGAATCAATTAAAGCAACACTTCAAACATTGATAGACCCAAAACAGGAGAAACTGACATTTGCTGACAAAGTTAGGGAAAAAAAATCTATTGATAATTAAATCACCTAATGCAACAACTAAAATTACTGAAAGAAAACGTGAGGTTGAACAAGCACTTAAAGACATTCCTATACTTAACACAAGGTCAACTACGAATGGAAATGTTGTTGTAAACTTTGCAAACAATGTGATCAGAGAAGAGGCGGCAAACAAAATTCAGACATTGGTGGCTGACACTGAAACGAGAAAAATTTGAAAACTAAAACCCAAAATAACGACATGCAATGTATACAATGATGAAGATGATGTAGTGAATTCTTTGATACAAAGAAATAGCTTCCTGTACCATATCCAAAGTATAGAAGATAAAATAAAGTGTAGTCCTGAAGAAAAATGCCTCGGGTGGAGGACCGCCCACCATGTGCTGAAATGTGATCCTGAAGTTCGGAGAGCTATTCATGATAATGGGGACAAAGTTTTGTTACGATGGGGTATCTATAACATACGTGATATGTACCACATGATCACCTACTACCACTATCAGAGGTAGGGACATTTTGAAAAAGATTGCAAGTCTAAGAATGAAGATAAAGTCTGCGGGAAATGTTCAGGGAGACACTCCGCCAGGGAGTGTAATTCGGATGTGTCAAAGTGTATAAACTACACAAAGTTTAACAGATCAAGTGACCACACAGTAAATTCTAGAAACTGCAATGCTTTTGACTTGGAATTGAAAAGACTAGCGGAAAATACTGATCATGGTTACTAGGGATGTCATAAACTGTGGCTATGTAAATATAAATTTGTAGGCAATAAGACTGTTCAAATTCGAGAATTGATAAATGAGAAATATTTAGATATACTAGCATTATCTGAAACATGGCTAAATAACTTGGACAAGGCAAAGATCACTGAAATGACGGTCCCCCACACATGCCTTCTTTCACATACCGAGAGAAGGTAAGTCACGTGGGGGTGTTGGACTCTTTATTCATAAAAGTTACTCAAATCTCAAAACGTTGAAAATAATTAGTGTAACAAGCTTTGAATATATAGAAACGAAATTTATGCCAAAAAATAGAAGAATATCTTTTGTAACAATTTACAAACCTCCTACAACAAACTCTAGTATCTTTTTTGAAGAATTCAGTGCTCCAATTGAGATGATTATTATGGAAAAAAAAGAATTAGTTATCTGTGGAGACTTCAATTTTTGAATGAATGACGCATCAAATCCTGATGCTTTGGCATTTAGTGAAATACTAGAATCATATCGACTATTGAATAATGTCGACTGCACAACTACTTTAACTGGGCATACGCTAGACTTAGTTCTAAATGATGACATGAATAATATTGTATCTGATATAAAAGTTGAAGAAAAATGTACTATCTCCCCAGTACACAAACTTATTACGTTTAGTCTACCTCTACAAAAACATGCATTAGTAAAGAAAATAAACTTTAGACATAAAAAAAAAATTTCCTACCGTATTTATTGAAAAATTTATAAAGAGAATAAATGATGCTATCAACATTCCCTGTGATTATGATGACCAACGTCTGTTAGGAGCTGAGTGTGCTATCTGTCTTATGACAAATTGCAATAAAGTGAGTAATATTGAATATGATATCATGTGCCCACCGATGGAAAAGCCTATAACCATAAAAGACCAATCTTCTTGGTTTGATGGAGAGACTTTGGTAAAAAAAGAGGGAAAAAAGACGTAAGGAAAGAAAGTGGAATAGGTTAAAAACTGAAAGTACTTGGGTAGAATACAAAACTGCTACGCGTGAATATAACTACCTACTAAGAAGGAAAAAAAAAGAATACTATAAGAGAAAGATCCTCGAAACAGCAACAGACATAAATAAGTTATATCGTCTCGTGAATGGTATAATGGGAAATGTAAAAGAAAAGAAGCTACCTGATGGATACAGTGACGAGGAACCAATAAATAATTTTCTAGCATTCTTTAAAAACAAAATTGAAAATATAACCAGGTCATTTGTAAATACTCAACATCAGATTAATGATACATCAGGCACACAGACAAAATTGATACGATTTAACAACATAACACAAGATGACATCACCAGAATTATCAAGAGAGTAAAGAAACGAAACTGCACGTCCGATCCTATGCCAATATCTGAAGTAATTGGAGAGAGAGATTTTCTAGTCTAGCCGAAATAATAATGACAATAGCAAATGCAAGCACTGACAACATCGTGTCTACCGACATATCAACAACAAAGTTAGAAACCTTACAGTCAACATCGGTACACATATCGACAACAATATATGAAACTTTGTCTGCTACAATGTCTGGCAACATATTGGCAACACGCTTCAACTTGGTGAAGCCGTCCACACCTCATTCTAGAGACTTGAAAAGTATGTCGGCATGCCAGGACGCACTGGCTGCTGCTGCTGCTGTTGTTGTGCTTATGTGTTTACAGCAGAGACGGCACCATCGTAGAGTCTGGACGAGACCCTCCCTATTGCATAATAGGAAAAGTGTTGTCGACAAGTTTTGTCGCTAGTGTGGACGCACCTTAAGTTTCCTAAATCTGAGAAAATGGCTATAGTCACACCAGTTCTGAAAAATGCACTGGACTACCAGTAATTAAACTCATATACATCTACTTCAAATCTATCCTTTGTCTCAAAAGTGCTTGAATATGTAATTCTTGAACAACTACTCAGCCACTTAGAAGTAATAGAAGCTTTGCCTGACAACCAATCTGCTTACAAAAAACTATACTGTACGGAGACAGCCATCTGCTCTGTTGTAAATGATATGCTAGAAAGGATGGATGAAAATATATGTGGTATCTTAATACTGCTTGATATCGGTGCTGCTTTTGATACAGTTGTGCATGAACTGCTACTAAATGATCTATGGTCCATCGGCGTTGAAGATCAAGCCTTCGAATACCTAAAAGACTACTTAGTTGGTAGAAATTACTGTGTACAAATTGGAAACTCTTATTCATCATATGAACCCTTAAACAGAGGGGTTCCCCAGGGGAGTGTACTTGGCCTAATCTTATTCTGCATCTATACTATTGGTCTATTGAAAATGCTACAAAGGCAGGCATAGCATGAAGTTTAAACTATTTGCAGATGACACACAATTTTACTTCTCCATAATTGATGTACATGACAATACTGAAACTCTAAACTGAATCCTTGATAGTGTTAGAAAAAGAATGACATTTAAAAAACTAAAATTAAATAAGAACAAAAAAGAATTCAAGGTGGTTTGCAAGAGAAACAGCGTGAGAAACTCAGGTGATATTCAAATGAGCATAAATAATGACTAGGTGCCGATATCTAGTAAAGTTCGAGATCTCGGTGTATTTCTTGACTGTAACCTGTCTCTAAATGCCCAAATAAATAATGTAATAAAAAGTGCTGGTTATCATCTAAGAAATATTGCGTTTATAAAAAAGTACCAGGACGAGAATTCTGCAAAGAAACTTGTGATAAACTGTCTTATTACCAGGATTGACTACTGCAACTCTATCTATTACAATTTACCAAAAGTGCAACTAAAGAAATTACAAAACATAATAAACAGAGGAGCAAGACTGATAAAAGGTGTCCCACCTAGAGAAAGGATCACCCTATACTAATCGATTTACACTGGCTGCCGATTAAAGGGAGAATTGAATTTAAAATATATACAATAACCCACCCAGTTTTCAGAACCGGGCGTCCAAAATACTTAGGAGAATTGCTACATATTGCGCAGCCAACAAATCGTGTCGACACCAGAATAGTTACAGATGGCTTCAAATTGTTGGAACCTAGATTTATGTCTACTTCAGGCCCCAGAGCCTTTAAATATGGGACCCCGAGATTATATAATAAGCTCCCACGAAACATTCGAATGATTGAAGACATTAAGGCTTTCAAAAGGAAACTGAAGACTTTTTTATTTCATGAGTCTTTTGACAGTGACGATTTAACAGTAAATGAAGAATACGCGATATGAAACGTTAAATACTCTGAACGAACCAAGTAAAACGACAGTGGAGGTCCTGTAGAGAGTGGAGTTCCCCTGCTGTATGGGACCGGCAAAGCAGCCATCAAAGTAAGTAAAGTAAATGGCCTCCCCTCTATAGTATGATGCTGCCCTCTAACTGTACCTCGCAGAGTAGTACTCACCATCTCCCTTCACAAATGTAGCAAAAATATTTTGGCTCCCTTAGCAACCATTGCGGGATCGAAAGGTGTTGATGGCGCTCAGAGTAAATATCAGTATTGCTCACCTTTAGCTATAGATGACTCTCCTCATGAAGTAAACCTACTTCATACCCTCCGGATACAATACCTGCCGTAATCGATGAGAGCCTCCCTTCCCGATGTCGACACCTTGCCCATGAACGACCTTTATGACTAAGAATAGAGACTCTTGTAGATATGCTCTTCCTGATCATCAAAAATTCTGTCAACAGTTCCACTCCTAATGAAGGGGACAACTATCCAATGCCTAGGCAGCGATGAAGTCGCTCACTATCCACTATGCCGCCCAATACTCGCATCCCAGCCAATGCCTTCTACAGACCCTGGATGATGACCCTCACCCTCAGTTATGCTGCCATCACTCCAGATTCGGGGCTGCTGCTAAGAAATGTGCTACAGTGTGGCAATGGCCAAGAAACATACAAGTAGGTCATCGCCTGTGGTGGTAGACTCCCCATTGACTAATCACTTCTTTTTGGATTCATGGTAAAATGAGCTCATTCTGGTAGATACTGCTGCCTATCGTTTCCCCTTGCAACGTTCCCTCTTTAAGTGTTCAACCCCTTCATTCTAAGCACGCTGATATCTGCATGATAGTCGCCAATGAATCTGTTATCCCCACTTATGGTTATGAGACACTGACACTTATTATTTTGGGGAACCCAGTACTGGTGGACTTTCATCACTGACGTTACATTGCTTCGCATTGGTATATATTTCTTCACCCATTTCCCCCTCCTGGTTAACGTCTCATACCAATGCTTAATCAACATGAGCTATTATTCGTTCAAATCTTTTATCACCTCCATCCACCATCTCTCTATTCCCATCGTCATAGACGATTATGCCCACCTTCTCCAAACTCTCTCTCTCTCTCTCTCTCTCTCTCTCTCTCTCTCTCTCTCTCTCTCTCTCTCTCTCTCTCTCTCTTTAAGGAAAAGATGAATACAATAATGGATGCCTCGTTCTTGTCTTGGTTGTGCAAGACTAAACCAGAAATAAGTACAAAATTTAAAAGCTTATCGCTTTGAGTCTTGAAAAAAATCAAGTCTATTACAGAGTTGTTTATCATCCAGGAGCTTAAACTAATCCTTCTCTGATGATAAAGAAATTGGCTAGTGGCTGCGTCAAGATAAATTATATATACTTACTGTCACTTATACTAACCGTCCCATAACAATGATGAAGGGTACTAAAATATATATGAGAGGGGATACCTTAACGTGAAGAAAGGATTTGCGAAGCTCTACTAGTCAGGGCCACCCACACTAGGTTGGTTTACTGTGAGTAATCAGACTAGAGTCTCCCACCAATCCACAGTGGCCAGCGTGTTAATGAAAACTGGCCAAACCCAAGACATGACTAAGGATACGTGTGAGGCCTTGTCCTGCAGCGGACTATGAACAGCTTCATCTGTATGTATATACGTGTGTATTTTGATGAGATATCTATTCAAATGAATCAAAGAGACATAGCCAAACACGAATTATTAGAAACAAGATATAAATAAGTGTTTAATTATGTTAAACTATAAACTCCCATATAAGAGAGAGAGAGAGAGAGAGAGAGAGAGAGAGAGAGAGAGAGAGAGAGAGAGAGAGAGAGAGAGAGAGATAAATTCATATTCATAAGAAAGAAGAAAGAACCAAAAATAATTCTTCCTAAGCCATTGAAACGGGCAGGCAAAAAAACTTTAGAAAACACATTCTCTTGAAATAGCCCGTAGTCAAGGTTAAAAACCTTTCATCTGGGTAAGTGTTTATGTTTCGAAGTTATTCCGAACGCCCCGAGTACACAAGACTTAGGACGACACATGGGGGGAAAGAGGACAACTCTCCAAAAGGAGCATCTCTCAATTTTTTTTCTTTCTCATATCCTTTTCGTTTTTCTCACCTCCTTTTCTACTTCTTCGTTTCCTTTTCTACTTTCTCATCTCCTTTTCTACTTTCTCATCTTCTCTACTTTCTCATGTCCACTTCACCTTGGTCATTACTCTTTTAACCATTTTGCGCAACTCATCAATAATGACGGCTAGAGTGATTTTAGAGTGCTCATCTCGTGGTACCTCCTCTCACCAGTGTATGACTACTCCCTCTCCCTCCTACCTGAGAGACAGGGAGAGACAGAGTAGTTATACGTCTTGGCAATGAACCTAACTGAGAAAAATATATATCTATATGTTCAGATTATTTCTCTTTCTTATGTAGGGGGAGAAATTTGTTTACGATTTTAATGGTAATGTGCTTAAATTTATTATTCTCAGTTATTATTATTATTATTATTATCATTATTATTATTATTATTATTATTATTATTATTATTATTATTATTATTATTATTATTATTATTATTATTATTATTATTATTATTATTACTACTTGCTAAGCTACTACCCTAGTTGGAAAAGCATTGTGCCATAAGCCCACGGGTTCCAACGGGGAAAATAGCACAGTAAAGAATGGAAAAAAAGAAAAATAAAATATATTAAGAAGATTAACAACATTAAAATAAATATCTCTAATACAAACTATAAAAACTTTATCAAAACAAGTGGAAGACCATGGTACAGAGGCTGTGCCACTACCTAAGACTAGAGAACAATGGTTTGATTTTGGAGTTTCTTTCTCCTAGAAGAGCTGCTTACCATAGCTAAATAGTCTCGTCTATCCTTACCATGAGGAAAGTGGACTCTGACAAATTATGGGGCAGTAACCCCTTGGGTGAAGAAGAATTGTTTGGTAATCTTAGTGCTGTCAGGTGTATGAGGACAGAGGGGAATATGTAATGAATAGGCCAGACTATAAGGTGTGTGTGTGTGTATGTGTGTATGTGTATAAGCAAAGGAAAAATGAACAATAATCAGAGAGAAGGATCCGCTATAGTACTGTGTAGCTAGTCATATTGTGGTATCTCAACGGGTGGCTTGCGGCCTGGCCAACCTAATAACTGCATTTATTTTTCCTGTCTCGTAATATTTTGACAAAAAAATTGCATTTTGTGCATAGCTCGAGAAAATAATTATTTCTTCATAGCTTAAAAGTAAGCAGTTGTGCACAAAATAAAATCATTGATAGTGATATTTATAGAAAACAAAATAGGAAAATTATTGTATCATCATGAATTTTAGATTTTAGATTTTAATCATCTCAATGGTCATAGTAGAAGTTAAATATATTTTGCTTCCTCGAAGAATTATTTGCATGTGTGAAGTACAACAATGAGCAGTAATTTCAATGAAATTAGAATATGGAAAAAGTCCATTTTCATTTTTTTCCCTAATGAGCTTTGAATAATCGCCAATTATTCATTATGCCTATTTAATTTCTATCTAAAAAGATTTTAGAATCCAAATATGTTGAGTTAAGATCAAAAGAACTAGGGGTAAATCTTTCGTCAGATGTCTGTAGTTTTCCCATCAAAAAACAGACAACGAATTGCTCCTCTTACTACTGCTACGAAATGGTCGCAGCCTCCTCCAACCTCAGTCAATCAAGAGAGTAAAGGGCTGCCTTTCATAGCAAAAACATTAAAATGCTACAAATCGAGTGGTCATATTTCATTTTCAGGTATCATTTGATGTCTCAAATATCCACTACAAATACTGAATAAACAAACATAGACACGAATACACACAAAGACACACACACACACGCACACACACGCATACACACACACACACACACATATATATATATATATATATATATATATATATATATATATGTATATATATATATATATATATACATATATATATATACGTGTGTGTGTGTTTGTGTGTGTACGCTTATGTGTCTATATATATATATATATATATATATATATATATATATATATATATACATATATATATATATATATATATATATATATGTATATATATATATATATATATATATATATATATATATATATATATATATATGTATATGTATACATATATATATATATATATATATATATATATATATATATATATATATATGTACATGTATATATATATATATGTATATATATATATATATATATATATATATATATATATATATATATATATATATATATATATATATATGTATATTTATATGTAATGTATTACATTTTTATATACAGATAAATTCCATATCTGTAAATAAACCCATGAACCAAGGGGTCATTGGCGAATTAGGAGTGTAACAACAGCGCCATAACAGGATGTGAAACTAGACCATGCTAAACAATGCTTGCAGTAGCTGGAAGGCATTGCATGAATAAACATTTATGTGTGTCTTGTAAACATGTCACAATGCCTCCCGTGGGAAGCAGTTGACCTATTGAGCCCTACCGGAATCACCTGACTTCCGGCCATAAGGCTACGTGATCATTTTGTTGGATTATTATATAAAACGCTGAGATACCTAGTGTTACGCTATCGATGCGACTCTCTTGTAAATCAGTTCTATTCATCTTTTCATACTGAATGGTCATCCGACCAAACCATCCCATACTCCAGTGATGGAGCTATCAATAAATTGTTTAAAGTTAACCTAAATCTTTGGACTTATTCTAAGAAGAAACCTACAAGTCTAATATTTCTATATCACATTGAAGAGACATGATGGAACCACAATGTGTACGTACAACATTCGCACACTAACATATATACATATGTGTGTGTTTGTATATATATATATATATATATATATATATATATATATATATATATATATATATATATATATATATATATATATATATATATATATATCTTAAACCCACAAAATCCTGTAGAAAATCTTAGTGTCGTAGCTAAACAATTCCTTCCGTTAAAAGCTACATTAGATTATTTCGACATTATTCTTGTTCAAGTTAGTGATGAAAGAAAAGATAGTTTCAATTATGTTTCAGTGTTGTAAAATATTAATAAAAAAACATCATACATGAGTTATACACACCTAAAGGACATTCAGAGAGAGAGAGAGAGAGAGAGAGAGAGAGAGAGAGAGAGAGAGAGAGAGAGAGAGAGAGAGAGAGAGAGTGAGAGAGATCAAATGGTTTGAGCTTACTCTAGTTAATAAAGTAATCTACCAGCACATATACTCCTTTATAGACATTTATGCATAAGAACATTTTGTGTATCATTATAATGCAATGTTTCTAATAGAAATTATTGTATTTTGCTCCGAAAAGCTTATCGTTATTTTTCAGATGCTAGATTGACTGCTAAAAACTACATCCAGCTTATAGATATTTAGATTGTAACATTTCGTAATATTTGAGGATACTTTATTGTAAAATATTTCCAAAGTTATTCAGATTCTGGGATATGCGCCGTTTTAGTCTTTAGAACCTAAGTCACTTTTCCTTTACTCAATTTTTTTTTTTACATTCCCATTCGTTGAGCTGTGCCATCTCACCGTCTGTTATCTTGCCCTAGAAAGGTTAGCATTGCCATTTGAACTAAAATTTTAAGTATACGAGTATACAGTAAAACCTTTGCTCTATTGCTCATTCAATCTTTATCGGAAGAGATTTATTCAATTGACAATTATCGAGGTCGTATGGCAAAATTGGAGATAGTTATTACAGGGTACAGTATATATAACGGAATTATTTTGTTAGATTCAAATACTTATCCAAATAATGGGTGATTTTGGTTAAAAATAACTTCAATTAGTGAGTAATTTTTTGGACGTTTTGGAAGATTTGCTTCCTTACGACTCTGTATACCAGCATTTGTCCGGCTGCTTATAGTTCGTTCATTATATTTTGTACTCCTCTTTACACCTCCAATGCTCTGTAAGAAAATTTATCGGGTTGTTTCAAAATCAACCAAGATATTTTCGTTAACTAGGATAATGACAAAGGAATGGAATATATATTGTATAAAAAATATGAGTGACACCAATTATTCATGGAAGTATTCTTAGTGCAATTTTTTTTTTTTTTTTTTAACCAAAGTTGACATCGTAAGACGAGCGCCGAGGCGGAAGGGCATTCATTTTAAAGATAATGTATAATAAGTAAATGAATAAAGAATAATAAAAGAGAACACGTAATGAAAAAGGGAGGTAGGAAGAAGCTCAAGAAATAAAATCTAAAGAGTGAGAGAAAATATTTAGGAATTCAAGAGTTTCGCTCCTCAGCTGTATGATTTACTGATTAAAAGGACAATCAAATATTTATGTCCAAGATATTTTAATATTTGGTTTTTTCCTTTCCTGCTTACTGCATCAGCTGTAGAAATTGGGGTTTAACTACTACCCTAATATGCTGAGGAGCAGGTATGGATAGCTATTGCTCGAACAATCCGAACTACAGCTTCTTGGATAGTAATGCATTTTTTCTTTTGTTAAGCACCCATCTACCTGGAGTAATTCATCCGGTCAAAAGCACTACATAGCTGTGCTAATTCAGGCACTTCATGACTGTAAATAAAAACTTTATCTTACATAGCTAAGCCTATTAGAATCAAGAGTATAAGACCTTTATGCATAGAGTTGATAAGAAGATAGTTTAATCTCAAAGCTGTTTAATTTCGCAAGATAAAACTACTAGCAATTATATAATCATTGATAACTCAGGATATTAGAATGGCGAATTTCGTTGTTATGCGACTAAATAGCTTTTTTTATGATTTGTCAATAAAAACAAATTTCAGAAAGCTTTTGCCAGAATGTAATAGAGTCCTCATTTACCTCACTATAACAAATTTTCGATACAATATATTGAATTTCTCATTGTCTTCAAGCTGCTATGCAGTCCTCAGTATCTATTGTATCCATCATCAATTATCTATTTTGGTAAGTTAATACTTGAATCTCGTTACTTGGCAACCTTCCAACAACTACATCTATTCTATTCTACGCCTGCTATATTTTACAAATCAACTAATAATGAATTAGGCTAGCAAAATTTGCTAGAACATTAACGGTTATCTAATAACATTCAGACAATGATACAATGCCTTACAGGCTGTATCAGGAATCTACAATTACCCTGTCTCCACAACCACTAAAACAGAAATGACTTTCCTATTTCCTCAGTGTCGGAGTGGCCGGTGTACCGGTTTCAAATTACCCCCTCCAAATCTTACCCCCCGGTAGTTTGAAACCGGATTCAAACTACCGGGGGTAACTTGAAACCGGTTTCAAGCTACCCCCGGGGGTAATTTGAAACCGGTTTTATGCTACCCCCCTGGTTTCAAATTACCCCCCTCGTTTTTGCGCAGGATCTCATCATTTATGAATATTAATAAATTGCTTTTGATCAGGGTCAACACAATCATTAGGTTATATGTATATACATGTACTGTTTCACCTATTGGTATCGTTTATTGATATCCAGCCTTTATCCGTCTTATGTTTATATCTTAGCTAATAAATTGAATAATACGAGGGAAATTCTTTATAATTATTTTACTTGGGAATCTGTTTGATGTTATTTTAAGAAATGAGAATATGAACATATATCCTAACTAACTATATATATATATATATATATATATATATATATATATATATATATATATATATATATATATATATATATATATATATATATGGTGGTATATTGCTTTACTTTCCCGAAATGTAAGATCGGGATATACGTGGGAGCCACCAAAAGATTGCTCAGGGTCAGAATCGATTCTCATCTCGGAGTCAGTCACCGTGCGGGAAGTACTTTGTAAACGAAAGAATTTTCCAATATACGAGAACATTGTAATAAATGTAAAACATCATTTTCATATAAGGATTTTTGCATTGTCACCCAAGCGCCCAATGATTATTCTCTCTCTGTTTTGGAGTCGTTAACAATGAAACAGCTTGATCCCCCATTATATGGTCAGACTTCTTCCACAGTTCTATATATAGCATAGTTGACGTCCTCCTTTCCAAACCAGACAACGTCTAAACCCACCCTGTACTTCTAAGATTACATTCTCTGTTTTATCCTTAATCCTATTAATCATTACTCTACCATACACTTTTTCCAATTACACTCAACAAACTAATACCTCTTGAATTACAACACTCATGCACATCTCTCTTACTCTTATATAGTGGTATAATACATGCACAAACCCAATCTCAAAATGGCCAGAGGCACGTGCTCTTAAAGACCATGCAGCCCAGAGCGTTGCAAAATTCTTGCTCGAAGAAATCATCTGCCGTCATGGGTGTGTCAACATCCAGATCAACGATCAAGGACGTGAATTCGTAAATCAGGTATCATCTGCGCTACATGACATGACAGGCACGAAGCAGCACGTTACTAGCGCCTACCATCCTCAAGCCAACGGCCTCGTCGAACGCCATAACCGGACCATCAAGGATTCTCTCGTCAAATGCCTTGAGAACCGTGATAACTGGGTAGACTGTATACATGCAGTACTCTTCGCATATCGCACGTCAAAACACGCCTCGACAAAGCTTACTCCCTTCAAGGTAGTCTACAATCGGCAGGCCGTCCTTCCAGTTGAGCTACAACACTGTCAGCCCCGTGACGACGAGGTCATCGAGGAGAATCCGGACGACTGCCAAGCAGCTATGATTGCTGCGACCGTTGATGCCATGACATTGATTCGAGACAGGATGCTGTCAAAGGTTACAGCAAACATCAACACCGCACAACAGACTCAGAAAATGCAGTACGACAAACGGCGCGAACACACATCTTACAATGTAGGGGACAAAGTCCTCTTGAAAAATCTTGTTAGAGTTGACAGGAAAGGTGGCCGTTTCCAGGAACGGCGCACTGGGCCATACGTCATCTCAGGTGTGTGTGGAAAGAACACATATAAGCTATCAAACAACAACGTCAAACTGAAGAAAAGGGTCAACGGTACCAAATTGGTGAGGTACAATGAACCGCAGATATCATCAAAGCGCCACACTGACGACCCAGCTGCTCCACCCAAGAAGCGCACCAAGACCGATAAACAGCCTGCACGTTCTCTTGCAGAAACCGTCCGTGGACAGGACCCAAGTCAGCCCTGATTGCCAAGAATGTCAACGAACTCCAACTACTCATTAATTTTGTTAACTATTATCCTATTCAAAAGACGTATATATATATATATATATATATATATATATATATATATATATATATATATATATATATATATATATATATATATATATATATATACATATATATATATATATATATATATATATATATATATATATATATATATATATATATAATTGTATAAATAATAAAATAATCAACACCATATATTCTGAGTGATTTTTGTGTCAATTTCTCCAGGCATATTGCCGCCCGAAGCTCATGCACCTAAAGCACATGAATGAGATCTATAGAAGATAAAAAAAATAAAAAATAAAAATCTCGACAATCATGCGAACACTGAAATAAAATGAAGTTTTAGCTCGCCGTGATCACTAAACCTTAAATGACAGTCTGTAACTTCAAATATTGTGTATTAGGGAATTATATGACACTTTAGGTCTTAAATACGAAAATATCGACAATCACACGAACAGAATTAAAATAAAATTTTACCTCGCCTTTATCACAAAACCTTGAATTACAGTCTGTGACTTTTAACGTGTCATATAATTCACTTATACACAATACTAGGTGTTAAATACAAGATTAAACTACTTTTCCTACTGCTGCGAAGCCAACAATAAATGCATGATACATATTTGCGATGCCACATGAATTATTTATCATTCTGATGAGGGGGTAACTTGAAAACAGAGGGGGTAACTTGAAACCGGTTTCAAACTACCCCCCCGGTAATCTGAAACCGATTTCAAGGTACCCGGGGGGGGGGGGGGGGGTAGTTTGAAACTGGGGGTAACTTGAAACCTTTACACCGGGACAGAGGATGGAGGAGAAACTCTCCCCCCCCCCCACCTTCCATGGAAAGTGTCCCTTTGGTCCCTCTTACAAAAAATTAGTAACACAATATTATTTATATATATATATATATATATATATATATATATATATATATATACATAAAATTTATGTATATATATATATATATATATATATATATATATATATATATATATAATTTATATATATAAAATTTATGTATAAAATATATATATATATATATATATATATATATATATATATATAAATAATTCATATATACATATATATATATATATATGTATATATATATATATATATATATATATATATATATATATATATATATATATATATATATATATATATATATATATATATATATATATATTTGGGCTCAAGCCATGGCGTCCTGATGGAAGGTTCCTTTTTGGTAGCTTCCTTGGGTAAATAACTACTAAGATATTCCCAGAGAATTTAACCACAGGTTATCACAGAATTCTAACTTCTGGAGCGAGTATCCTAAAGGTTTCCCTTTTAAGACATCGTATATCAACAGGGGACGCATGTATTAACGCGCCACATAGCTATCTACACCCCGAACAGAGTTAATGCTTCGGTGTGTAAGGGTGGAGAATAGCTAGGAGCCGTTCCATAGCTAATCTCATCCGTGGCTGCTTTTGGTACTCGAGACGTAAACAAACGGGCGCCATTGCTTAAATGACGTCACGTCCGTCTTCATCCTTTGTACAGTAGCTCGCCTTACTTAGACGGATTTTCCCTGTGCTCACTTTATCGTCTTGCATCTTTATCATGTCGCTACCTTCGGCCCCGCCTTCTTCTGGAAAGTTGAGTACAAGGTTCCAGTATTGTTTAGTTAATCTCTGACCGTAAAGTAAATATTACTTTTCGAGATATTTGTTGTTTTGTGGCAGAGCTGTGCCTCTACCGGACCCGCCATTTTATGGCGTCGTTGTTGTTCTGCATGCCTTATTTAGTTAGCCACAACAACGCTTCCGGCCTTATTTACTAATCGATAATATTAGTTTATTTAGTCTTCATAGCTAGGAACTTTTATATCGTGTTTTGACGCTTTTTTACCGGTCATCGATTGACCCCATACCAGTTGGCTACTATAGCCCCCAGGCCAGAGCGCCTATATTAGTGTTCATGCATGATTTTATCAGTGATCCTAGGCTTACTTATGAAGATAGTGGCATTATTTTACAATAATATTGACTGTGATGCAAGTGTTTTCGCCTTCAGGGACCATATAGGGGATAGGTTAGTTAGTGTGCCTTCCTAACCTAACCTACATGTAGGACCCCTATATGCTTCCTTCATCCCCCTGCCCTTGGGCATTCCCTCTGTGTAGCCTTGCTCCCCCTACCACGTAAGGGGATCAGCTCTTATCAGAGTATGTTATCGCCTCTCTGTCCTCCCTAAGGGAATGAACCCCCCTTAGGGTTGCGCCTGAGAGTGAGGAACGGCTAGTCTTTCCTCTATTGCTAGGACTAAGTCTACGACTTTCCTGCGATAGCGATATGTCTTCTATCCTTCCTAGTTCAGGACGTACATCCCTGCTCTAGGTTAGGTTTTGGAAGGGTTATTCTGTTCCTTGCTGAAACTGTACCCATGCACCGTTTCAGTCAGGCTGCCTTACCTTAGGTTAGGGAGTGTCCTCCCTTCCTTAGTGGCCGCTCTGGTACAGAACCCCTTCCATGGAAGACCCTTCTCTCCTCCCCTCCCCACCTATCTCTTGTATAGCCTAGCCTATACTTAGGTTAGTCTATACCCATCTGTCCCCTGTCCTACAACTCCTCCTTAGGGTGGAGTGATAGGGCTACCTTGAGCTTCTGTGTACAGTCCGCTCTGGTACATATACCCTTCATAGTGTCCTATGGGGTTAGCCACTGGATGTGTTCTGTATGCAGGGGTCTCACCCCCCCCCCCCCTTTGGGTGTCCCCTAGCCCTCCCTTGGGCTACCCTAGCTCCCGGTCCTCTGCGGCCCCTGCTTCTGGGTGATAGAGTCAGCCTCTATCGTGGGTACACCCTCTCAGGGGGGATGTCTGGGAGTCCATGGCTGGACCCCCTACATCCCTCCCTCTGTCTCTTTCACTATCCGGGTGCCGGTCACTTGCCGCCTCCACTGTCGGCGATACCCACCTCCTACCTTGGTGACTCACCCCATATCCCCGTGGCCGCCAGTCCTCCGTGTGCCGGGGGACTGCCGCCTGCCGACGGCTTCCAGCCGATGGCTCTCCCCCTTCCTCATAGCTTGGTCATCCGCCTGCCGGCCGGCCCCCGGAGTGCCGGCATCCACTGCCGGCAACCCGGTCCTGCTATAACCATCCTTGTTCCTGTCACCAATCCGGCAACCTCCGGCTGCCGGAGCCGCCGCTTCCTCTGCCGGCGTGCCGCCGCTGTGCCGGCGGCCGCCACCCTGGTATTACTCTTGACTTTTATATTGTCTGTCCTAATGCCAGAAACTCTGCTGGAGCGGCCTCCGGCGTGCCGGAGGTCTGCCGGAACCTTCCGGAGGCGTCAAGACGACTTGCACCCCCTTCTACTAGCTATCATCTAATACTGATAGCCCTACACTGCAACCAGATGGCTTGTTTACGTAAATGGATCAGTACCTTAGTACTGTTCTACTGGTAATCATGCTGTCTTCTTGCATTCTACAGATTTCCAGCATGCTGCGTGTATCTTAGCGCGGCTGGTTGCCGGAAGCAGTTACCCTTTGGGATCCTTTAGCCCCCTACTTTGGGACTGAGTGGCCTCAGTCCCAACCTTATCCTTGACAATTCCCATGGAATTCCATTTGCCCTATGGACTTCTACTGGAATTCTATCCTGTGCCTTCGGCCACCTCGGATTATCCAAGGATGAAGCTTACGGTAACCAGCCGGGCGGGATGCACGGAGTATGTTTCTTTCCTATCTCAATCCTCTGTGCATCACACCCTTTATCAAGTTAAAATTAATGATTAATATTAACTTAGTTTAAGAGCCATTCTTATGACTCCCCCCCATACTCATTTTCTCTTTCTTCCACAGGAGGAGCAGATGAAGTGTGACTTCGACTTCTGCGCTGTGAAACGCCCGCACTTCTACGGGCATACGGCTTGCAGGACTCACGCCCCTTGTGCTAACAAGAAAGGGGATTTGAAATTCTTGGACCCGCTGAACTGTACGGTCTGCCAGGCTCACCTAGTTGATGCCTTCCATAACCCTCCCTCAGCGGAGGTCAGGGACACTTCTCGGGATAAGCTACGCAAGTGGGTGCGTGGCTTCCAGAAGAATGCCACCGGACCGTACCTGGCCACTGAAGAAATGAGGTTCCTTTTGTTCCCAAAGGCCTCCCCTGATTCTGTGGTGCCCAAGGATTTGTTCCTCACTGTCCAAATTACGGTGGAACCAGACGTAGTCATGGCCCAGTCCATGCACGAGTGCCACCTGGATTCCGAGGACGACGAACACATGTCGGATATTTCGGAGGGCACGGAGAAGACCCTTATGGCTCAAGGTGCGGAAGATGATGAGGACCAGGTGGAATACACCGAGTCAGAGCAAGAGGTCGCTCCTCCTTCCATCACCGCCCCTACTCCTACACCGACGGAAGTGTCTCTCCCGTCTACCTCCGCTACCCCGGAACCCATGCCATCCGCCCAAGAGATGTTCCGGATGATCAAAGCCATCATGGACGACAGGCTGAAAGAAAATCAGGAGTTCATCAGGTCCATGATAGGATCCAAAGAGCCGAAGATCTCGGTTAAGGATCTCCCCGCTTGCTCACACGCCAACCCATGGAGGTATGCTGAGCATATGGTTATCGCGACCGGCAGGATCTTCGTCAGCGACAAGATCGGCACGGTCCCCCTGGAAGATGTGGAGTTCTTCCCAAACTTCGAGGCCTACCCGGACTGTTACGTCCGGCTTCGTTCTGAACCTGCCTCTAAAGAAGAGACCGAACCAAAGGAGGAGATAGTGTTCGATCTCGCGAAGGCCCAGGCTATGCTAGCCAATACGTTTAAAAGTAGGGGTTTTACCTGCTCTAAGCTTCCGGCCCTGAGCAAGAAGCACCCTACCTACGTTGCACCCGACGATGCAGTCCTTCCATTCATGGAAAAGGCCTTCGCTGCATGCCTCAAGGCTGTGGAAGAGGGAAAAGCCTGCCCTACACTGGAGGAGTGCAGACCCTTCTCCATAGTGACTCCCCCCGACGCTCGACACTGGAAGGACATCCAGCATACTTTCGTGGTGGGAAAGCTAGATCCTGACGTCGCCGGACGTCAGTTTAATGAAGACCTCCCGAAACTCAACGATCACCTCCTTCGTCGGGAACAAGATACGAAGGAGAGGCTCGCAGCATCCATGTCCCACCAGGTCCAACTTGATATCATGGCCTGTGACACCAGAGTACCAGACCACTACATGGTACTCGCCAAATCCCACATGGCAACCCTGGTGAAGGATATATACCACTTCATGAAGGCTCGGAGAGCCTGTCGTGAATTCGTGTTCGCAGGTGCCACCGTGAAACACGAACCCCGGAGGCGGATTTCCTCCAACATCTGGGGTAAACACCTCTTTCCTTCTGACCTTGTGAAGGAGATCACCGACAAAGCCGCCACGGAGAATAGGAACCTTCTCCACAAGTGGGGCATGTCAAAAAAGAGGAAATCCTCTCAGGACGACGGACCTCAACCTAAGAGGAAATCCTCCAAACAGAAACCCCAGCAGCGTCAACCAAGACGACAGTTTCCGGGACCCGCTACTCCCCAAGTGGCAGCTCAGCCACAGCAGACCTTTCAGCTGGTCACCCAACCGGTCTTGTCACAGTCACCGGTTTTCACCCCTGCTTTCGAGCAACAGACGACTACCTTTCGTCCCAAAGGTAGAGGCTCAAGCAGAGGTGCAGGCAGAGACGTGTCTCACCGTCCCTCCAGAGGCAGAGGAGGAAAGGGAGCTAGCGGCCGAGACAGTAAGCCCTCGGGACACCAGAAGCAATGAAGTGCTTCCGGTGGGAGGAAGACTCCGCCAATTCCAGGATCGTTGGACCTTCGATCCCTGGGCACACAGCATCGTCAAGAAGGGTCTAGGCTGGAGTTGGACTCAACCACCCCCAACCTTCCAGCAATTCTTCCAACAATCAATTCTGGAAGAATATGTCCTAGATCTCTTGAACAAGAAGGTGATAAGGAAGGTTAAGTCCACCAGGTTCCAAGGGAGACTGTTTTGTGTCCCCAAGAAAGACTCCGACAAACTCAGAGTCATTCTGGACTTATCCCCCCTCAACAAGTTCATAGCGAACGACAAGTTCAAGATGCTGACTCTTCAACAGATAAGGACCCTTCTGCCTCGAGGTTCTTACACGGTCTCCATAGACCTGGCGGATGCCTACTGGCACGTTCCAATGAACCATCACGCTTCCTCCTACCTAGGATTTCGACTCCAAAGGAAAAGCTACGCCTTCAGGGCCATGCCCTTCGGCCTCAATGTGGCCCCTCGGATCTTCACAAAGCTGGCGGACGCCATAGTACAACAGCTCCGCCTCCGAGACGTCCAGGTGATGGCCTACCTCGACGATTGGCTAGTCTGGGCTCCATCGCCCGAGGATTGTTTAAAATCCTGCAACAAAGTCACCCAGTACCTAGAACACCTGGGATTCAAGATAAACGTGAAGAAATCTCGCCTCTCTCCAGCTCAGAAGTTCCAATGGTTAGGAATCCAATGGAACCTTCAGTCACACCGCCTTTCCATTCCCCAGAAGAAAAGGAAGGAAATAGCAGGGTCTGTCAAACGACTACTGAAATCCAAGCGGATCTCAAGACGCCAGCAGGAACGAGTTCTAGGCTCTCTACAGTTCGCCTCAGTAACAAACCCAGTGCTTCGTGCACAGCTAAAGGATGCCGCGGGAGTCTGGAGACGTTCTGCATCCATCGCTCGAAGAGACCTCAAGAGACGGCTCCCAAACAGACTTCGACTTCTCCTCAAGCCGTGGTCGGAAGCAAAGGCCCTGAAAAGGTCCATTCCTCTTCAACACCCACCTCCATCACTCAACATCCACACGGACGCTTCGCTGGAGGGTTGGGGAGGCCACTCCCACCAAAAACAGGCTCAAGGCACATGGTCTCCCCTGTTCAAGACGTTTCACATCAACATCTTGGAGGCCATGGCGGTCCTTCTAACACTGAAGAAACTCTCTCCGCCTCCCTCGATCCATATTCGTCTAACCCTAGACAGCTCGGTGGTAGTTCGATGTCTCAATCGCCAAGGCTCAAGATCGCCCCAGATAAATCAGGTGCTTCTTCCAATCTTCTGTCTGGCAGAGAAGAAGAAATGGCACCTGTCTGCAGTTCACCTACAAGGATTCCGCAACGTGACAGCGGATGCTCTATCTCGGACAAGCCCGATAGAGTCGGAATGGTCTCTAGACGCAAGATCATTCTCCTTCATCTCTCACCAAGTCCCAGAACTTCAGATCGATCTCTTCGCAACGAGCGACAACAATCAACTTCCTCGGTACGTGGCCCCGTACGAGGACCCCAAGGCAGAAGCAGTGGATGCCATGTCACTGGACTGGAACAGATGGTCCAAGATCTACCTGTTCCCTCCCACCAACCTTCTGCTGAAAGTCCTCTCCAAGCTGAGAACCTTCAAAGGGACAGCGGCCCTAGTGGCTCCCAAGTGGCCCCGGAGCAACTGGTACCCCCTGGTCCTGGAGCTGCAGCCCAAGCTGATCCCTCTCCCGGGCCCAGTTCTCTCCCAACAAGTACAGAAGTCGACTGTCTTCGCTTCATCATCGAAAATCAAGGACCTTCATCTCATGATTTTCTCTCCCTAGCCGCAAAGAAGAGGTTTGGGATCTTGAAGAAAAGTCTAGACTTCCTCGAGGAATACAAGACCGAATCCACAAGACGGCAATACGAATCATCTTGGAGAAAATGGGTCTCTTTCGTCAAGACAAAAAATCCTAAGGAAATCACAATTGATTTCTGCATGTCCTTCTTCATTCACCTTCATGGACAGGGATTAGCAGCCAATACGATTTCGACTTGCAAATCGGCCTTCACTAGACCACTATTGTATGCCTTCCAAATTGATCTGTCCAGCGACATCTTCAATAAACTGCCGAAAGCATGCGCTCGTCTACGCCCAGCACCCCCACCGAAACCGATCTCCTGGTCATTGGACAAGGTGCTCCATTTCGCCTCCAACTTGGATAATGATTCATGCCCTCTCAAGGATCTGACTCAGAAAGTTATATTTCTCTTTGCTCTTGCCTCAGGAGCCCGAGTCAGCGAAATAGTGGCATTGTCAAGAGAAGAGGGTCATATCCTGTTTACTGATTCAGGAGACATTACCCTCTCCCCGGATCCGACGTTTCTCGCCAAAAACGAATTACCCACCAAAAGATGGGGCCCCTGGAGAATATGCCCCCTGAAGGAAGATGCCTCTCTATGCCCAGTAGAGAGCCTCAAGGTCTATCTTCGCAGAACTTCGAACTTTGGTGGAGGCCAACTCTTCAAAGGAGAAACATCGGGCAGCGACCTGTCACTGAAACAACTAAGAGCGAAAATCACCTACTTCATTCGCAGAGCGGATCCTGACAGTACACCCGCCGGTCACGATCCTAGAAAAGTTGCATCGTCTCTGAATTTCTTTCAGAGTATGGACTTCGAAAGCCTTAAAAGCTTTACAGGCTGGAAGTCCTCGCGTGTTTTCTTCAAACATTATGTGAAACAAGTGCACGAAGTCAAACATTTTGTGGTAGCCGCAGGTAGTGTTATGAAACCTGCACCTAACTCTGCATAGAACAGCGAGTTACTTGGGACTCTAACTCTTCGGGTGCCTATGTTGACCCTCGAGCGATACATAGTGATGTCGAAAACACTTAGTGCTTTCTTATAACTGTTCTTATCCCAGGTGAAATGTCATAGTCGTCACACAAGCGCCGCATGCCTAGAGCATGATGTGTTTTAATTAAAGACTGACGTTCCTCGAGAACGAGTGCCAACTAATAGATTTGAAATTCCCTTTCAGATTCAAGAGCAAGTCTTTATTACTATGTACATTATAATTCACTGTAAATTAACTTTACTTATTGCTGTAATTTATTTTAAATTTTCTGCAATTGTGAAATAAAATTCCTATTTTATTACTTGTGCGTCTCAATCCGCTCCTATTTATACTATGAAATATATGCCTGTCATAGTTTTATTATCCCCTTCCCTATGGTTCATGGAGATACTAAGATCCTAACCCTTAGTATATATTCACTTTTACAATGTAATATTCCAATACGAATACTTACTCTTCATACCCTAGAGACGAAACTAACCTTCTTAGCACACAGTGCCTAACCACCACTTGTCTGCCCTAAAGAATGTTCCGATACGAATGCCAACCATTCAGTCTCGTCTCCAAGTTCTTCAGGTTCTTCTAGCAAGGTGAATAGCCCTTCGATAACCACTTTGATCTCGGCATGGCCGTGGGAACTTCACTGCCAAGGGGGGCAGGAAGATTCTTCCCTACGTTTCTTTTATTAAGATTACTATGCTACATTGTTCAAAGCCCTTGGCGCTTACCCAATAGGGGAAAATCTACCACGATACATTGATTCTCTGGTATTCTTCCACAGGACGCCATGGCTTGAGCCCAAAAAACGGATTTTGAGCGAAGCGAAAAATCTATTTTTGGGTGAGATAGCCATGGCGTCCTGATGGACCCTCCCTGCTACTTCGTCCAGGTTTTAGGTCCCACCCTGCTCTTCTGTATCATGGTGATCGGCAAGCAACTGGCTTCAGGATGAAGAAGGACGTGACGTCATTTAAGCAATGGCGCCCGTTTGTTTACGTCTCGAGTACCAAAAGCAGCTACGGATGAGATTAGCTATGGAACGGCTCCCAGCTATTCTCCGCCCTTACACACCGAAGCATTAACTCTGTTCGGGGTGTAGATAGCTATGTGGTGCGTTAATACATGCGTCCCCTGTTGATATACGATGTCTTAAAAGGGAAACCTTTAGGATACTCGCTCCAGAAGTTAGAATTCTGTGATAACCTGTGGTTAAATTCTCTGGGAATATCTTAGTAGTTATTTACCCAAGGAAGCTACCAAAAAGGAACCTTCCATCAGGACGCCATGGCTATCTCACCCAAAAATAGATTTTTCGCTTCGCTCAAAATCCGTTTTATATATATGTGTGTGTGTGTGTGTGTGTGTGTGTGTCTGTGTTTTGTATTTTTAGAGGATAGTTGAGACGTCAAATGATTATACAGAATTGAAATATGGCAACTCGATTTGTGAAATTTGCATGCCTTTGCTAACAAAACAGAATTTTACTGTGAAATTCGCTAAGGTTTCAGAATGTTCCACCCAGTTCGTAGAAGTTGTAAGAAGAGCAATTCCTTGTCTGTTTTGTCATGGAAACACTAGAGACATCTGACGAAAGATATCCCTTGACTGTAGGCGTTCATATGATTCTGACTGTACTTAACAAACATCTTAAGTCCTTTTTATTACTGACCGGAGAGGTTTGTTTTATTATGTTGCCATCCAGTATATTTCTTTTATTATTATTATTATTATTATTATTATTATTATTAGTAGTAGTAGTAGTAGTAGTAGTAGTAGTAGTAGTAGTAACAGTAGCAAAAGTAGAAGTAGTAGTAGTAGTAGTAGCAAAAGTAGAAGTAGTAGTAGTAGTAGTAGTAGTAGTAGTAGTAGTAGTAGTAGTAGTAACATAAAACGTACTATTACGTAGTAGTGATAGTAAGTAATAAAATATAAGCTTCTACAAGACTCTAAAAATCGGAATTCCTAGAGAATTTGTAAACTTATACTTTTTCAATTTCTAATTATAATTTGTTTCCACACAAAGTCATACTTTTCAGGAATCTTTCTATTTTCCATTCGAATTCCTTCATAGTGAGTCGCCAAAGGGAATCTAATCCTTTCCTGTTTGGAAGTCTCAACCTCTGAAATCAGTTCAGTCCAAGGACTATATACACGGTCTTTTTTTTCTGTTAACTAAGGCTCTCCAAGCTTTTCCTTTCCTGTATCCTGAAAGAGAGAGAGAGAGAGAGAGAGAGAGAGAGAGAGAGAGAGAGAGAGAGAGAGAGAGAGAGAGAGTGGCTGATAGGGTATGTTGAGAGTGGATCTTTTACATTAAGCATTCCACGCCTTCTTTTCCTGTAGAGAGAGAGAGAGAGAGAGAGAGAGAGAGAGAGAGAGAGAGAGAGAGAGAGAGAGAGAGAGAGAGAGAGAGAGAAAGTGGTTGATTGGGTATGTTGAGAGTGGATCTTTTACATTAGGCATTCCACGCCTTTCCTTTCCTGGAGAGAGAGAGAGAGAGAGGAGAGAGAGAGAGAGAGAGAGAGAGAGAGAGAGAGAGAGAGAGAGTGTGTGTGTGGTTGATAGGGTATGTTGAGAGTGGATCTTTTACATTAGGCATTCCACGCCCTTTCCTTTCCTGGAGGAGAGAGAGAGAGAGAGAGAGGAGAGAGAGAGAGAGAGAAGAGAGAGAGAGAGAGAGAGAGAGAGAGAGAGAGAGAGAGAGAGTGAGTTGTATGTAAAAAAATTCTTTTACATGAGGCTCTGCAAATCTTTCCTTTCATGTATCCTGAGAGAGAGAGAGAGAGAGAGAGAGAGAGAGAGAGAGAGAGAGAGAGAGAGAGGAGGAGAGAGAGAGAGAGAGAGAGAGAGAGAGAAAGTGGTTGATGGGTTATGTTGAGAGTGGATTTTTTACATTAGGCATTCCACGCCTTTCCTTTCCTCTGGAGAGAGAGAGAGAGAGAGAGAAGAGAGAGAGAGAGAGAGAGAGAGAGAGAGAGAGAGAGAGAGAGAGAGAGAGAGAGAGTGTGTGTGGTTGATAGGGTATGTTGAGAGTGGATCTTTTACATTAGGCATTCCAGGCCTTTCCTTTCCTGGAGAGAGAGAGAGAGAGAGAGAGAGAGAGAGAGAGAGAGAGAGAGAGAGAGAGAGAGAGAGAGAGAGACAGAGGGAGAGAGAGAGAGAGAGAGAGAGAGAGAGAGAGAGAGAGAGAGTGAGTTGTATGTAAAAAAAATCTTTTACATGAGGCTCTGCAAATCTTTCCTTTCATGTATCCTGAGAGAGAGAGAGAGAGAGAGAGAGAGAGGAGAGAGAGAGAGAGAGAGAGAGAGAGAGAGAGAGAGAGAGAGAGAGAGAGAAAGAAAGGATGATATGTATATGTTGAAAAAACTTCTATCTAAGGCTCTCCACACTTTCCTTTCCTGTAGAGAGAGAGAGAGAGAGGAGAGAGAGAGAGAGAGAGAGAGAGAGAGAGAGAGAGAGAGAGAGAGAGCCATACCTTACCTTATGCCTTATTTTTTGTTTGGGTTCCCCCAGGTCCTTCAGTGTGAGGCACCTCGTATATCCACCAGAGAGTTGCTAATGCATCTTCCGGTGTATTTTGCATCTTCCAGTCTTGGATGGTCTGGGATGCATCCTAGGTATCAATTGAGCTTATTCTTAAACACATCTACGCTCACTTCTGGTATGTTTCTTAGATGAGCTCGGCAGCACATTAAATAGTCGCTGCATTATCGATGCTGGTGCGTAGTGGATTAATGTCCTGTGCGCCTTTCTTAGTTTACCCTGGTATATTTTTTGGCACTATTAATCTACCTCGGCTTGCTCTTTCTGATATTTTTAGCTCCATGATGTTTTCAGTAATTCCTTCTATTTGCTTCCATGCTTGTATTATCATGTAGCGTTCTCTTCTCCTTTCTAGACTGTATAGTTTTAAAAATTGCAGTCTTTCCCAGTAGTCAAGGTCCTTAATTTCTTCTATTCTAGCAGTTATAGGACCTTTGTACACTCTCTATTTGCGCAATATCCTTTTGGTAGTGTGGGTACCATATCACATTGCAGTACTCGAGTGTACTACGTACATAAGTTTTGTAAAGCATAATCATGTGTTCAGCTTTTCTTGTTTTAAAGTGTCTGACTAACACTCCCATTTTTGCTTTACATTTAGCCAACAGTGTTGCTATTTGGTCGTTGCATAACATATTCCTATTTAAACATTACACCAAGGTCTTTAATTGCTTCCTTGTTTGTGATTATCTCATTATTAGGTTCCCTTGTATGCATATACCATTCTTTCTCTGTTTCCATAATTTATTGATTCGAATTTATCGGAGTTAAATACCATCCTATTTATCTCCGCCCATTCATATATTTTGTTTAGATCTCTTTTGTAGTGAGTTCCTATCTTCATCACAAGTAATTTCTCTACTTATTCTTGTGTCATCGGCGAAACTTCTTACTACGGAGTTTTCAACATCACAGTCTATGTCTGAGATCATAATAACAAACAGCAGTGCAGCTAATACCGTACCTTGTGGCACACCAGATATTACCTGGGCTACATCTGATTTTCTCGTCATTTGCAACCACTATCTGTTTTCTGTTTTGCAGGAATTCTTTTACCCATTTTCCTATCTTTCCCACAATATTATGCTTTCTCATTTTTTTTCTCCAATATATTATGGTCTACCTTGTCAATGGCTTTTGCAAAATCTAGATATATCACATC
>NC_090751.1:79329954-79354954 GCF_036898095.1 Palaemon carinicauda
TGGAGAGTTGGGTGGTTTTTTTAACAAATATTGGTAAATTGTAATCTCGGAACACGACCCGAACGATCCACGTTCAAATTCGTTTTTTAATTCGTCTTTTTCATCGTCTAAATTGACCGCATTATAAAGTGGAGGTGTTTTACCCTTATCATAAATTTCTTCTGTGGTGATGAAAACACAAATTATACTTTTTACGTCTTGGTAAATATCTTCTTTATAAATTTCTTTTAAAAATATATTAATAAATCCATAAACACTCATCATGAAATAATTTCCAGATGAGTCAACTTCAGGAAAAATAGCGTATTCTTTCAAATTTATCACATCAGTTAAACAATAAATAATAATTACTTTCAAATTTATGGCCATGTTTTTTTATATTATATGTCATCCGTGAGGCCAATTCTTTGGGTTTTAACATATAATAGGTATACTATCATAATCATCTTTGTTTTGTTCTTCTTGTAAACATTTTTTATTAAAAAGGAATGCATAATATGTTGCCATTTTTTAGTATAACAAAAAAGGTACCCAATTTACAAATTTAATTTAAATTTATTTTCCTGGTAATTTAAAAGATATATATATATATATATATATATATATAAGCCGTTTATTTTCAAACGGCTTTACATGAAATTGGATTACGTCTAATAGTTTTTTCATAAGATATAATTCAAAATGAGTTGTAAAATAAGTAAATTGCGGCAATTTTTTGAAATGGTGATAATAAAAATAGGTTCCTCCAAGAGTGGAATAGGCCAGCAGCACCATTATCAACTCCCAATACAAATCAATTGTGTTTTCAGCAGATGGATATTGATTATTATATTGGTTATCCGGTAAGAAAAAAGGAATGTGGTGGTTATAATATGCAGCAGCAGCAGCAGGTACCCATAATAAGATTATTTGGATTAAATGATATAGGGAATACTATTTGTTGTAATGTATTTGGATTTTTTCCTTATATATATGTTTACTGTCAATTTATTAGATTCACAAAAACAAGTTTCATATTCAGACCAAATAAAAAGAGCTCTGAATCGAAAAATCTACTGAATGAAACAAAAGATCAAATTAAACTAAAGGAATACGTATTAAGTGTAGATAGGGTGTTTAAACAAAGTATATATGGATATCAAGAAAAAAAATCATCGTCATCATTGTGTTTTTTTAAAGTTACTGTGGCTTTACCAAAATTAATATCTATAGCTAAGATTATTCTTGAAAATGGGTTAGTGATAGGTAAACATCTCACTCACTTTCGGGTTTACGAATCAAATGTTGATTTCACACTTAGATTTATGACAGATGCTCAGATGCCTGGTTGTTGTTGGATCGAGTTACCTATTGGTGAGTGGGAAATAAAAAATAATGAGACAAATTTTAAAAATACTACTTGTCAATTAGAGGTTAACGTTTTTGAGTGGGAAAAAATAATTATTTATGAACCCGAAGGAGAATGGGCGTCTATTGCCCCACTCAGAATATTATCTTTTGATATTGAGTGTGGGGGAAGACGGGGAATATTTCCAGAACCCGAAATAGATCCGGTCATACAAATTGGAAATGTTGTTACGCGGCACGGAGAGACTGAGCCATTCATAAGTGTTGTTTTTACTTTGAATAGTTGTGCTCCCATTGTGGGCTCTAAATTTTTTTCATTTCAGGAAGAAAAAGAAATGTTAGAAAAATTGGTCAAAATTCCTATTGTTTATTGACCCCGATATCATTATTGGATATAATATTAAAAATTTTGATTTACCATATTTTACTTAACCGCGCCAAGCATTTAAACTTGCCAGTATTTGCTCATTTAGGAAGGGTAAAAGGAATAAAATCTACAATATTAGATACCATAACCCAAAACAAACAAATAGGTAAAAGAAATAACAAAATCATTAACATAGATGACGGTGTTTAATGGACCTTTTAACAATAATACTAAAAGAACACAAACTTCGGTCATATACTTTAAATTCTGTATCTTATCATTTTCTTAACGAACAAAAAGATGTTCATCATTCTATAATTTCTGAATTACAAAATGGTAATGATCAGACTAGAAAAAGACTTGCTGAATATTGTTTAAAAGATTCTATTCTTCCTTTAAAATTATTGAATAAATTGATGTGTGTAGTCAATTATATAGAAATGGCACGCGTAACGGGCATTCCTTTATCATATGTTATTAATAGAGGACAACAGATTAAAATTTTTCCCAAATACTAAGAAAAGCTAAAGAACAGAATTTAGTATTACCGGTGTTTGATAAAAAGGAGAGTTTTGAATATGAAGGAGCTACAGTTATTGAACCAAAAAGAGGATATTATAACGTTCCGATCGTTACTTTAGACTTTGTATCATTATATCCATCGATAATGATAGCACATAATCTGTGTTATACAACCTTTATTGATAAAAGATATATTAATCAAATGACTCTGGAAACTGACGATTATATCATTACACCTTCTAATAATTATTTTGTAAAATGTCATAAGCGCAAGGGATTAATTCCAGAAATTTTAGAATCCTTTTTAATTGCTCGTAAGAAGGCGAAAATTGCATTAAAAAACGAAGAAGATCCATGGAAAAAGAAAGTCTTTGATGGTAGACAACTGGCAATATAAAATATTGGCTAATTCTGTTTTATGGTTTTACGGGCGCACAAATTGGTAAATTGCCGTGTTTAGATATATCACAAAGTGTTACGGCGTTTGGAAGAACGATGATTTCTCTTACCAAAAACAAGATTGAAGAAAAATATAACAATGCTATAGTTATATATGGTGATACCGATTCTGTTATGATTAATTTTGGAGTTGAAACTTTAGAAGAGGCCATAAATTTGGGCAAGGAGGCGGCGAATCATGTGACTCAGTCTTTTATCAAGCCAATCAAACTTGATTTTGAAAAAATATATTTCCCTTACTTGCTTATTAATAAAAAAAGATATGCTGGTCTTTATTAAACAAATGCTAATACTTATGATAAAATAGATTGCAAGGGGCTAGAAACAATCGTAGAGACAATTGCCCACTCGTGGCTAAGGTCATAAATACTTGTCTGAAAAAAATCTTAATTGATAGAAACCCAATAGAAGCCCTTAATTTTGTCAAACAAACCATATCAAAATTACTTTGTAATGAGATTGACATCTCTCAATTAGTTATTACAAAGGAATTAACAAAAAAGGCAGAAGAATATAAAGGAAAGCAAATTCACAATGAGCTAGCCATCAAATTAAGAAAAAGAGATGCCGGTAGTGCTCCAAAACTTGGCGATAGAATTCCATACGTTATTATATGTGGATTAAAAAAAAGTCCTATTTATGAAAGGGCTGAAGATCCAATATATGTATTAGAAAATAATATTCCATTAGATTATGATTATTATTTAAAACATCAATTAAGTAAGCCACTTATTAGAATATTTGAACCTATTCTCGGTGATAAAACTGAATCTTATATATTAATAGGAGAGCATACACAAAAAAAGAGTTTACCAATAAGTAAAGTAGGACCTTTGAGTCAATTTTTTCAAATACATCCAACTTGTATAAATTGTAAAATTCCTTTATTAAAAAGAAAAATAGTACCCGATGATGTAGAATATAACGCTTTATGTAATAATTGTAAAGTACACGAAACAGATTTGTATACACACCACATTGAAAAATTAGCTACACTCGAAAAAAAATTCAATAAATTTTGGACTGAATGTCAAAGGTGTCAAGGATCATTAATTAAAGAAGTTATATGCAGTAATCGTGACTGTCCTATTTTTTATATGCGTAAAAAGACAGAAATAGATTTTTTTGGTCAAAAAAAAATTATCGATCGTTTTGGCTTGCCACAATAGGTTATAAATATTATTATTATTTCCCAAAAATATTTCATATAAATGGTAATGCTCTTGGTATTATATAGTCATATTACTACACACCTAGAAGAAATAATTATAATGGAGGAAAATATTCTAAAAGTCAGCTTTAAGTTAATTTCAGACAATGCTAAATGTCCTACTAAAGGATCAACGGGGGCGGCTTGTTATGACTTATATAGTGCTCAAAATGAAAATATTCCTGTCGGTCAACGAATTGCCATTGATACTGGTATATGTATGAAATTTCCTTCCAAAATACACGGAGAGATTAAATCTAGGTCTGGCATAGCTCTGAATAATTATGTAGATGTTGTTGCAGGAATGATAGATTCGGATTATACTGGACCTATAAAAGTGGTGTTGCATAATTCTCATCCAAATAATTCTTTTGAAATAAATATTGGGGATAGAATTGCCCAAATAAAATTTTTTTCAGGAATTGATATCTGTTTAGTTGAAAGCATCAAAAATGAAAAATGGGAAATAGAATCTTGTAGGGGCAATAAAGGATTTGGATCTTCTGGTAAATAAATAAAACAAAATAGTGTCTTTCTGGTAGTTTTATATTTTATATAATCAATCAATTAAGTATATAAGTAATAATAGATAAAAGTATTATACTGAATTCTTTAACTTTTTTTATATACATATACCATTAAAATAGAATTAGTTATCAATGAGTATCATGAAAAAATTAGGCAAAATAAAAACAAAAACATTGGAAAATAAATTAAGAGAATATCTAGAAGGTGAATTGCTGAATCAAAATCTTATTGATGTTGATAAATTATCAATTACCCCAAAAGATTTTGCCCATATTTTTGCAAATGAGTGTAAAAATATTAATGAAAATTCACGCCTTTCCTCCATTATTCAATCATGCATTCATAGAATAATACAAAACAATATTAAAGAATCAGTTTACATAAAAAAAGTAATGGATATCACAAATGAAAACAAAAATGAAGATGAAGAGTCAAAAAAAAATTAATGATATTCTTACAGAGAAAGATTATTATAAAAATCAAGCTTACGGTAATGATATTAATATTGGGTTAAAATTATCCGAATATGAGTACCAGTTATTAAACGAAAAATTTAGTAAAGAAGAAAATGAATCACTATCAAAGCAAAATTATATACAAATGATTTTACCCAAATGGGGGGATGATAATAAAATACAGAGAAAATTTTGTAAAAAAATATGTTGTTTGGATTAAGTTTTAATAACTTTTATTTTATTATGAGGTGCTCCCCCCCCCCCTTAGTCTTAAGACGAGATGTATGGTGCTTTCTTTTTGAATGTTGTAATCAGAAAGTGTCCGATTGTCTTCTAATTGTTTGCCTGCAAATATAAGGCGTTGTTGGTCTGCTGGAATGCCTTCTTTATCTTGAATTTTATACTTTATATTTTCTATAGTATCAGACTGGTTTGCGTCTATTGTTATAGTTTTGCCTGTTAAGGTTTTTATAAAAACCTGCATGATGAGAATTGTATTAACCACAAGAAGTATACGTAATTAATAATCAAGACAAGAAGGCTACTTTTATCTTATATTTTTTAAGTAAAATAAAAAACTAGATATATGAAATATTATAAAATTGTTTTATTCTTTATAATTATTATGCTTATCATAACGTGGATTATTTTAATATCAAACTTTAAAAGTCTTTTTAATATATATATAAAAAACAAAAAAATATTAGAGAGAAATGATAAATTAATCATGCACCCCCCTCCATTTATTCCTCTCGTAATATCAGAATAACAATAATAAAGCAAATGCTTTTATTCGGTATCTTATAAATAATAAACATTTATTTCAATGTCTGTAAATTGAAAAATATCACGAAGAATAATTTTAACGTTTGGCCAGCTTAAACCATCTATTCCACACCCAATACGGGGCATCGCTATTTTAGATATATTATTTTTAAATGCATGATTTTTCATGGACAACAAAGAACGAGACAAGTTCATATATGTAGGTTTTTCCGAGTACTTTTCTTTGGTTATTAAATAGTAAATGAATCGTTCATTTTCATCTAAAATGGCTACATTACCCACACTACAATTTTGATTTTTAAGTTTTTGAACATTATCGAATTTTTTCTTAAAAGCTAAAGCAATTCCACCCCCCATGTAAAAATCCCGGGAAACGCAATGCGCCAATGATACATTTTTTGGACACGTAAACAAATCTCCATGGATTTCTTTTATTTCATACATTATGTAAGTGTTATCAACAATAATATTATTGATATTAATAGAAAATATTAGTATATATATATATATATATATATATATATATATATATATATATATATATATATATATATACATATATATATTCACTATAATATATATATATATATATATATATATATATATATATATATATATATATATATAGCCTACAGTATATATTTTCTATAATTGTTCACTAACATAAAATTATTTTCCAAGTAGTTGTGTTTAAGTAACAAATTATTATAAATTTGGCTATAAATAAGAAAAAGAGTGTAGTAATTATAAACATCTATGTTTGTTTATTAAATTAATACCGTTATATTGTTTTGCGGGGTTTTAATAATGTATAAAAGCGTTAGTTGATTAATTACTTAATTTTCTACTTTGTAAGTAAGAAAAATCGAAGGAACGTATACAATTTGATTTTTATCCATCATTTCTGTTTTATAATCGGGCGGTAAGGCGATAATAGAATTATCGGCATACTCTTCTTGTTTATAACCCCTTAACTGTAATTTTACAATTTCTCCTGGTTTTGATAAAATAGTAGCTCCGTAATATTGACGATAAACTGCTCCCAATGGATTTAAAAAGACTTTTCCAGTCCAGGGTGTGTTGTTATTATGAAATGTATAAACTATAGGACGCCCAAGTACTGCATTATTCAAAAAACGATTACTAGTTGTTTCATACCAGTGTTTGGTTTCAAATCCTCTTCCCGTTGCTAATCTAAAGGCAGATATTGGATGGGTTAACTCTTTTTGAGTATATTGATTAACTAAAGATTTCTTATGAACGACCGGCCATTTTTTATATGGGTGATGCATATGACGAATTGGAAATTCTCTTGATGGTTTGATAACTCTATTTAACCAATCATGATTGTTTGCTTTTTTCAAAGAATGTTGTTTTACTAAAATATCTTTTTTGTTGGGAAAAATAATATTAAATGGACTTTCTATTTCTTTATAAGAATGTACTTGTATGGGCTTAAAATTATTATTCAGTGTATAATATGCAATATCTGTTGTATGAAATGAAGTTGTGTTATTTTTTCCAATTTTAATGCACACATTTGACACTTCTTCTTCGTCTTTTTCTTCCTTTTTTGAGCTCTTGCGGTTTTCTAATATCCCTTCAACAAAGCCATTATGAAAATCACAAACACAACCGTATCCCGGTACATATTTATTGTTTGGGCTGTTATATAAATGAGGATTTAATGCATCATATTTGCATGGATCTTTGAAATAATTTTCATTTTTTGTTACTATAATTTCATTTTCTTCTACCTCACTATTAATTTCTTTACACAAAGGAAATGTTGCGTTGACAACGGGTACTTGAGTGTCCGGAGAAATACAATGAGTACAGATGCCATCAATAAAAGGATTAAAGGATGATATAATTTCATTAAGAATATTAGTTCTATGTCCAACTTTAATACATTTATTTTCCTTAATAATTTTTTGTTGAGGTTCATCGCACATTTCTCCTCCAAAATATTCTGGAGCATAACAAAAACAAGACCAGTTATTACTAGTTTTTATATCAAATAATAATTTCCCAAAACCACAGTAACCGAATCCACCAAATTTATTATGATAAGGTATTTCTTTACTATTGGGTAATAAATATTTTTGAGTAATTTTAGGAAATAATAATAAACTATGAGATGTTTTATCATATATAGGAAATTTTATGTCTAAACATTCTTCATTATTATTAAGAAAAAGTGATGGTGATGATTTTTTTTAAATATTTTCTTTTTCGGAACAAGTGAAAAAAAGGAGGATTAATTTCTTTTTCGTTCTCGTGTTCGTGTTCATTTTCTATATCCCAAGAAGGCATTTTGTTTGTTGTTGCGGTGTATGGTAATACATTATATATTTCCACTCCCTTATCTTCTTTTTGTAATATTTGTTGACTATTGTTTTTATCTAAATAAAGCAGTGATATCTGATTTTTATTAGTAAAATTTGAAAATATGATATGAAGAATGATAATAATTACCAAGAGTATAATCAAATGTATTATTATTGTCGTTGTTTTTGTTCTCGTTTTATGGTTAATTATCATTTTTTTATAAAGAAAGAATAAGATAAATGATATATGATAGTGGAAAAAACAACCAGTTTAAATATCATCAACAATTTGAAATATTTTCGATATGTTTTATTTTTATATAATTTTCAAAAAGGACAAGAAAATTAGGAAAAATAGTTTTAAATTTTTATTTCGTGGAATAAAAAGTAAATGGTTATTTATATTTATTCTGTCGTAACCTTTGTTTGTCTATAAGAAATAATAAATATAATTAAAAAATGTTCCATAATTCACCAACATCCCCTCCATCATTTGAATATCCATTACCCACACACAATGATATCATACAAGGTTTATTAATCACCGATAGAATTCTTTTGCGTAAAATGTTTGAAAAATTAAGGTCTCGTAAAGGTGCCAAATATTTTAAAAATATAATTATTCGAAATGTTCCTTGGGGAGATATTACTCCAATACCATTAAATTTTCCAGATGAATTTAGAAAAAAATATCCCTTTGATTGTGTAGCAGAGTTTACTACATTGGGCTGTAATATGCTCAAGTGTTATAAACACGATTATAAAAAAACCATGTCTCGAATCGTATATTATTAATGACAATATACCAACATGTAGTGAAGCCTGCTATAAAATTTACGAGGAATTTAAAGATTTTCTCGCAGAAAACTTTAAATTGACTAAAACAATAAAGAATTCTTCTTTAGGTGCTATTAATAAAAGACCAGAAATATTTTTTGAAACATTTTCCATAGAGAAACATTACCCCGATGGTAGTGGTATTGAAAAGTGTTATTGTGGTATGCAATTGACAAATCTAAAAAGATTTGCTATATTACCATCATCAAGGTGGATAATAAATGATGATAATACAGATAAAAAAGAGAAGGATTTGTTATCTTCTAATTTATCATCCCCCTCTTCATCTTTTTTAACCAAAGAAAGTTATTTAAAGCTTCGTGCCAATGATCCAGCCAAGGTGTGTGATATGTCTGGATTGGTGGATGCTCCACCTTTGTCGTGGGATGTGCAATACCAAAATATAAAATATAACCAAGAATATTGTCAAAGATTTCGTAAAGATTATAATGCTGAAACGGATACCTGTGAAAAATCGGCGCCTAGGAAAGTTTTAGGATACGTATTTGGGGATGCAGTTATGAATCAATTGTCTGATTCAGATATAGTTCAGTTATCTACAATACCTATTACATATATTATTAAATCTGCCACAACAGATGATAACGATAACGAATTTTCCCTAAACCCCGGTTACACCGAAAAAAAGATCAAACAAAAAAAGATTGAACTGGGATTTTTTACCAACAAAGCAGATAAAATAATCAAAAGACTCGAAAATGTAACCATCATAAAGCCCCAAAACGAAAGAGATGTGGGTTGTTTAATGGTAGGCCATTATAAAGGTATTATTTCATTAAAGGTGGGGGAAGATGTTGGGAATGCTGCATTAGAAATAATACGCTCAATGGGCGAGACTATTTTGATCAAAGAAAGCATTCTTGCATCGCCCGTTATATTGGCGTTTCTTTTAAAATATTATACCAAGAATTATGTTATGATTACTACAAAAAACATAAACATAATTGGGGTTGGAATGAAAGGATTAATTGAATGTGGTATGCGTTTAACTGCTGTTATTTTAAGAACAATAATTTCAGAAGTATGGATTCAATTAGCTATCAAATCCTTAACAATGTTAAGCTCAGCAGCTAATACATTTTTGTCTTTGGGTGTATTAACAATCATTCCAGAAATTCTTCTCGTACAATATAACGTGGGTGGGTATAATCGCGAATTATCTCGTAATCACTTAGAACTTTACCGCCAGGAAAATGTAGATTCAATTTTAAAACAATTAGCATCAAACAATGAAAAGAAAAAGGGATCATTTTTATCACCACTTTCTTATATTTCTATTACCAATCAACAACAAGACGAAGAAATATATTCAAGGAATATAATATCTCCCCTCATAACACCAGAATTTATCTATAACATATGTATCATCAACTTTCATACCACATTTCCTGAAAATATTAATGACATTGGAAGAACGGGTATAGATCCGAATGAAGAAATGGCGCTCCTTTTTTAATATATTTCTTTATTAAAAGTAAACAGTTTGGGGCAATACATCAACATTCAAGATTATAACGATTTATCAATAACGGATACAATGTTCACAATCTTTCAAAACGACAACAGTAAAAACAAAATAAATACAATATCACCAGAATCTATTTTAGAAAATAGCACAAATAAGATTAAGGAAGAAATTGAAAAGCTTACTTATGATATTACAAGTTTAGATTTAAGGCAAAAAATTATAGGAAAAAATTATGATTTGTATATATTAAAATTAACGGCTTTATTTGCCCTTATTGCTTGCATTTTTATGTATGGATTAATGTGTAATTATTGTCATCAAAATAAATTCAAGATTTTGGGTGGGGTTATTATTACATTTAGCTTTATAGGGTGTTGCGGGGTGTGGTTTTATATATTCAAGCCCCTGATAAACAAACTAAAGTAAGTTAATTCAAACTTTCCAGCGATAAGCATTGATATTTTTTCTGTAAATATCGTACAGCATTCATGTTATCCATAGTTATTTCTGGTGAATTAAATTTTGTCATAATTTCATCCTCGGTATCATTTAGATGTGTATAACATATTTTATGTAAGCCGTGAAGGAAATTTTTACTCATTTTCCTTTCTACACTAGCATGATTATTGTAATTTTTGCGTGGGAGCAAATAATAGGGATAAGCCCGAGTTTGACAAGCATTTGAAAGTAATCATGATTCTCGAAAATTATTATAAACGGTCACAAACGAATCATTCGTAACATCAATACCCCTTTTTTGTGCCTCGGATATAATTTGTTGGCGCGTCATTGGTTCTACTATTTCGGTGTGTGCGTTTAGATATGCCTTGATCCACGCTTCATCCATAGTTTTTGTAAAATTTAATTGAAACTGATCGCTAATAATTTTATATAGTTCATTTTTAATATTTTCATAAACAAACGTATAGCTCCGATCAAAATCCTCTATTGGACTCTGCATACGAATACGGGATGATGAGTGTCTTAAGGCGTGGCATGTATAAATAAAAATATTCTCTTCGCTGAATAAATCATCAACTTCAAGTTCATTTAGTCCTATATAACGCGAAAAAAATTTCAGTGTTTGCCAAGAGATATCACCCGCAGATGCTACATTTCTTAATTGTTCAATTTTGTCAATGTATACTTTTGGTACAAAGTTGTACAATAAATCTCCGCTTTCGTTCGTAATTTTTTAGCAGCCTTAGAAACTTCTTCTAAAGTATAAAACTTTTCTAGTATATTCTGAAAATTATATTCATTATAAAGATTTGATGTTTTCTTTTTAATCAAATCTGTAATCAACTCATCCAATGATTCTATATAGAAATTACAGTAATATTTATTTGACGATCTATCTGCAGTTGTAATACAACGTCCAATATATTCAATGAGTATTAATTTTATTATACCAATTATATCGTTATTTGAAATTATAGATTTTTTTGCTTCCATAAAAAGGAAAGATACTGGTTTAATAAGAGATTTGCATTTTATGGTTTTGTTATATGAAGGAATTATCTCTGTGCTTTCGGTCATTAATGCTTGTGTGGTATTATTTAATAACGCATTACAATAAACGATAAATCTCCTGTTATTCATATACAACTCTGCTGTAGCCTCAATGTTTTCCATACGATTTTTTACGTGCTCTGGGATAGGAAAGGTTTGAATTTCGAATAAACTTCTTATCCAAACTACAGCCAAAGAGGCTATATGTATGTCGAAATCAATAATATACGGATTTTTTGAAATCGCAAATGTTGAGCACATTGCATATATTTTAGTATTAACAATTGGTTGCATAATTTTGGCGTGTTCAGAAGAAAATATTGGAATAATGGCATTAAATTCTGTTCGTTGGTCATCATATTTAATTTTTACCTTCTTATGATCCCCTTCCTGCATGCGTGCGGAACCATAAGATTCTAATGCTATTTGACTCATTATACTATAGGGCAATGTTACTGTATTTTTAACAGAGTATGACCAGGGGTTTAAAGATACAGAATCTCTCGTTGGTGCAAATACCGGAATTCAGAAATAGTAAATGATTTTAAAAAATCAAATTTATCAAATGTTTCAATCATTTCTCTTAAATCTCCATCCTGAATATCAGTTATTGTAGAACCCATTGTAATGCGGCAGCATTCGTCCGGTGATACGCTAATATTCTTTATTTGTTCCATATTTTGGGAGAGAACTTGAAGAAATACTTTAACATCTGAATGATAATCCACGTCGGTATGTCCCTTAAGTCGAAAAGATTTTTCTTGATATTTATTTCTAACAACAGATGTAATCAGTTTATCTTTGGCTAATTGTATTTCATTTTCATATTTTGCATGCATTAGAATATTCTCCAATTTACGTATTTGCTGATGAAACCGATCTTCATAAGGTATATTATCTTCGTGCTTCTTTTGGTTATTTGTTATCCTCTGTTTAATAGAATATTTATGTTCTTCTTTGGGTTTTTGTTTTATGTAAAATTCAAATATTTTCTTTTCTAAATCTATTACACCTTTTGGTGTAGTTTTATCTAGTGTGTGTAGTTTAATAAGAGTTGAATGCCATTGACAAAATATTTCTTCCATAATTTCTACCGTGCCTTCTATGGGCTTTAAACATAAAGTCCCAATACAATTTTTATATCTTATTTGAAATTGATCAAGATTTTCTCTTTCGTGGGGCATGTATATCCAATCACCCGCGTGGAAATCATGTTGCGCTGAAGATCCCGGCAACAAAAATCCCGGTATATTTAAACTTACCACGGAGGAATGATTGCTCCGAGAAAGTTCATCACCGATATTCTTTATCACTTCCTGTATCTCATGGTCGTTTTTAGCCCAAAACAATGAAGGTATATTCTCGTGACCATTATGTAATTTTGAACGTATGTCTATGCTATATTGAACTGGAAAACTGCCACCAATACCAAGAATGAAAACATTGCACATTTTTTCTTTGGGAAGTTTCATGCCTTTGATAATAGATTCAGGAGTGTTTGTATACGATTCGGTATGGTGTCCATCTGTAACTAATAAAACATTTATATTCTTTTCTCTACATTTATATATTTCAGTTTGGATTGTAGAGAGGGCGTCTGTAAGGTTTGTCATTCCCCTATCAAAATAACTATTGTTTAGTTCACATTCTGGTCTTTTTTCTACATTGCTCGCAAAGGTGTATACGTGAGTAGTTCCCAAAAGTTTCGGAGCTATATGATTATTCCATCCACCCATAAGATTTTTCCAACACGAGCACATAGAACCTGATACATCAATCATTGCTATATGCAAACGTCTCCTAAATCATTTAAATCTAATGATGGTAACTTTAAAAAATAATGAGGATTATCTTCGTCTTCTTTTAAGATGCATAATTTTGCATTTAAATTGATTTGACCCAAATCCTTTAATTTGTTGTGGTTGTGGGTGTTCATGGTTGGTTGGCTGGCTTAATTCTTTTTTTCTGTAAATTACTCCACAAAAAAGTATAACGGCAGTAGCAAATCACAGACGTGTGTTTATGATAGAAAACAGTGCTATAATACTCGAGTCAACTTTGCCGCCCTTCCATTTATATATGCATCACGTAAATATTATCGCCAAATCTATAATTTGAATTATTAAAAAAAATTTTACCACGGGAAAATATCATACAAAAAAAATAATTTCTTTCATTTAATATTTTTGTTACTTGAATTTTTTAACTATATTGATAATAATAAAAGTTAAACCATTTGTAATATACAGTATATAAACATTAAAAATTTTGGAAAAAAATAATAATACTAGAATATAATAATAATTAATAATAATATTGTAGAATTAAAAAGAAAAAAAAAGATAATTCTATTATATCAACTAAAAACAATTGAATATGAGGATAAGAATCATTATTTTTCAGTTTTCTCTTAAAACACCAAACAAATAAAAACAACAACACAAAAGAATATTAAAAAAAAGAAAAATGATTAAATCTAATTTTTTCATTCCGAAAATTTTAGTATTGCCTCTAACCTTAAAAAGATAATCCAAATAGAACATAAGAGCAATAATTACGAGAAATACTACAGTATATAATATAATATATTTATTATTGGTTAATAATAAGTGTGATGAATTAATTATTCAATTAATTTTTCTCTCCAATATTGAAAAGTTGTATTAGAAATATTCGTTGTATTCTCATACTATAATTAATCAATTATTATCTTAATAACGCTCATTATGAGATATATATTCAATTGTGTTTTCGTTTTCTGTGTTTTCGTAAGAAGGATTTGTGAATTTTTGGAAATATTGCTCTTTATTCATCAGAGTATGATGATAAAAATCATTTTCTACATTTTTTCTATCTCTTATTAAATAGTAAATTGTACCAATAAAAATGGGTGATATCAATATTAATTGGATGACCTTAATAATTATATTATATTTTGGTCCCATAAATCTTATTCCCACTGGATTTATAAATATTTCAGCTAAATAGTACATAATGAGGATAATGGAAAGGATAAGACAAACAATTATAAATGATCGGTGAATATTCATCGTTTGTATTTTTTAATTCTAATAAAAAATATTTAATCAAATAAATCTCGGTATCTACAAGAAACAATCACTGGTTTAAAGTTATATTGTAGTTTTATATTTGCATTAGTAATATCATATACTGTTATTACATTTTTTTTTATTTTATAATCAAAAGACAACTGTGTAACCTCATATTTTGGGAAATTAACTTTTATAATATTATGTTCAATTAACACATTATGTAAAACATAGAGATGATTATATTTTTGTAACATTTCAAAAACTCGATTCAATTTCATTATGAGTTTTGGGTGTTCCGTATATTGAAAATAAAAAAATTGATATAAATTGCTATCAAAATTTAAACATCTTCTATAATATGTACCCAATAATTCATCATAAACAAATTCAAAGTAACAATCCTCGTTATAACTTTCCCAGTCAACGGATTTATCTTCTTCCATTTTTGGATATTCAGTAGGTAATACATCAAACGTTTCTTCTAAATGCTCATTATGTGATAAAAAGTTATTCGATTCATTTAAAAATCTTTCAACGTGTTCTTTAATATTATTGTATGGTATAGAATGGATAGGAACGGGGATACGTAAAGTATAAACCTTATCCTCAATATTATCATTATTATCAAAAATTTTGATAACACCCCCCCGATTGAGTGATACGGCCCTGTAACTTTGAACATTTATTCCTACTATATTATATTCAGATAATTGTACATCTAAAAGCTTAAAGGCCCTTTCCGCATTCATTTCATTGGTTCTATTAAACATTGCATAAATGTCTTTTAAATAATCAAAAATAAGAGAATCGTTGACATTTGGATCATTTGATTGATCATCCAAATAAATAGATTTTCTTACTTACACATTTGAATTGTTTAATGTTTGTGTAAATGAAAAACTATGTATATTATAATTCAACGGGTGATTTTGCCAGTCATAATAAATTTTATTGTCTTTATAGCTGTCACTCTCATCGTCGATTATCCTAATTTCCTGTTCCTCGAGTTCATCACCTTCAATTTTGTCTGAAAGGGTTGAAACGTTATCTGAAAAAGGAACGCTCATGATTATTTATTTCTATATTGCAAGTTAGCTAGTAGCGTACTTTGTTGAATTTTTGTATTGTTGGTGTATATATAACCACAAAATGGTGTTTAAAAAATATATTTTATCCTCTTTGAAACGAAGAAATATAATTATCGAATTAAGATTTACGGGGAAATATTTTACGCTTTAGATTATTATAATAAATATTTTTTGAAGCCTGAAATGAATCATTGATTTCTTTGATAAAAATAAACTCAAAATAAGACTTTTGTGTATAATTTAGTATTTTTTTTTAGTCTTGTTTTGAACCAAACATTATTTTCCTCGTCATCATTTATTATTACGTTATTTTCATTTATCAAACATATACTTTCTTCGTCATTATCGCCAAAATACAAAGATTTCATAATCTTAAATCAAAATAAACTATTACTAAGTAAATAAATATATATAGTTATTTATAGCTATGAAAAAATATGAATCATAAATTATAAATTTAAAAAATTGAATTTGTTTATGCATTTATACGAATGTGTATGATAGTATCAAATTATTTGATTTTTGTAACAATAATTCATTTTTTTGCTGCTTCTTATGACAATTATATAGATAAAATCGTATTTTATATTTTACACAGTATACAGTTAGTTATGAATCTGAGTATATTCTGTTTTAGTGCATATATAGTCATTGATTACCAAAGGACACCACGTAAATCCCTTATATATATTAAAAAAACTAAATAAAATGAATGAATGAATTCAAAATTAATTGTATATATATATATATATATATATATATATATATATATATATATATATATATATATATATATATAGAGTAAACCCCAAAATTTTATTTTATTGTTACCTTTATCATGTATACCCAGACTTTAATTTCGCAATATAGTAATGATAACAATAATCAAAACCGACAACAAAATATTCCAATTAATGAACGCAAAGCAAGAGTTAATGATTCTAATTCTTTATATGAATCCATGACTTCATCAGATTTAATGTATAACGGAATTATCATTCAAAACAAAAACACACAAAAATGCAATGAAACATATATTCCGTTAAATTTTTTTGGAATATATCAAAATATGTGCGGAAGTGTTTATTGTTTAGGTATAAATAACTCAAGAAATAAAATACATGAATTTATACGGGATCATCATTTTGTTCCTCGTGGTTTATACGGGTCTATTTCGATTCAAAGAAAATATCTTGAATTACAACATTTTTGTTTAGATTTTGATTTAAAGGGCTCTGAATTTAAATTTGAAAGTAATACACTATTAAATTTGGAAGAATATATTTCATATTGTAAAAATAGAACTAGAACGCCGGAATATTTCTTCATACATAATATTCGACATAAATGTAAAAAATATAACGAAAATAATTTAATCTATGAAGTTCTATATTTAATAACCGAAGGCTTAGGTATAATTAACTTTTCTATATATATACTAGGAAAGGGTAAAAGTTTTAGTAATGGATTTCATATTGAAATTCCTTTATTGATAATGAGATATCATGATTTAATTTGTCTTTATAATATGTTACACGCAGCCATAGAAAACCATAGTTTTTTTTATCCAACAGCCAATTATAGTGCCTTCGGATCAGCAAAATATGGAGATTCTAATTTAAATGTAAATGAAATAGATTGTACATATTTGCCTTATAGTTGCTACAAGGACGGGGCCTTTATATCTGAGAGTCCTTTAATTGCTGATTTGGATAGTGCTTTTGATTTGTTTAATATTTTTAAGCCCATATCAAAGCATACAAAAATTTATTCCTTAAATTTATTTCTTCATAATGATAACTTGAATTCTTCCTTAGAGCACGAAGAAGAAATCATACAAAGTTTTATAGAAAATGAAAATATATTTAGTGCACGTGAAATTGATAATGGCATTCCGGATTGGAAGAGAGAAGAAAGTACTAATGTCTATAATAAAAATAATGCATGGAAAAAGACATTTAACCTTATTAGGTGGCACAACAATAAAGAAAATTTAAATTCTTGGTTTTTACCAAATTGTTCAAGCTCAAGTATGCATTTGTATACCCACGTTGGATATCTCGTCGATAGAACAAATTCTAATATCCGATTTAAAATATATAAGAGCATATTTCCTAATTTTAATGTAGTGAAATTTCAAGATATACCACATTTAAATATATCAAACTATCCAATAGTTTTGAATTGTATATGTAATGACAAAGACATTACATATTATAATAATCATCAAAAAGAAACCCATTGGAATATATTCATGTTAGAAATACCAAATTATAGTATATTAAAAGATTCTTACAATACATGTTTTTTAAATACCATTATTGGTGATGATTTTCAAATATATGAATACAAAACCGACGAAGATTTTCTAATTACAATAAAAACAAACCCGTATAATAATAATGTTATAAACGCCACACTTTTCGAAAACGACTTACTCTTTCCTTATAATTTAGAACACGTTTTGCAATTATATGATCGCGAAAAACTGAGACACACAATACATTTCCTCGTGTCAATATACTTTTTATTTTTAAAACAATCTGATGATTTAAAATCACATTCATTGTTATTATTAGAATGGATTAAAATGATTATAACTTATAATACTCAAAATAGTAGAATTATCATTGAAGAATTTTTACAAATTTATTACCATTTAAATTACAAATATATCAGATTTCCAAACTTATCAAATTTAGATGACTCCATGAAATCTTGGGTCATCTTATGTATCAAACATCTATTGATAATTGAAAACATTATGGAAATCGAGGAGGCAATAAGTGTAATAAAAAATTATAATATATCTCAAACACAAACTTATGATGAAAACGAATTTGATAGTGATGACAACCACAAAGGTAGTTTTAATGATGAAATAGATTCTCAAATAATCAAACATTTTGATATACCACAAACTTTTACAATCCAAGGAGCATCAAGAAATATCGTTATACCCAACATTATTATTGCTGCGATATTATTAGTCAAGAATGAATCTATATTATATGAATTATTAGCAATTTATCGGCCAATAATATTACTTGGCAATAGCAGTAGCTTTAATGAAGGGGGGGGGGGGTAAGGATAATAACAAAAGTAAAACCAACAAAAATAAAAATAATCGAAGCAAACAAAATAACAAAACTGGAACTATTAATAATAATATAAATAATGGTAAATTGGTAATTTGGGACGAATTTAGATGGAAAAAATGTTCGATATCGTCTCTTTCTGTGGCTTCTATACCGCTCCATATACCAGAAATATATTATATCGCTAACATACGAAGTCATATATCAAATTTTATCGTCACCAAAAAGAAAAAAATATAATGAAAACTTGAAGAAGAAGAAAAAGAATAATAATAATAATAATAATAATAATAATAATAATAATAATAATAATAATAATAATAATAATAATAATAATAATAATGATAATAATAAATTGAATATAGAATTATTGACGAAAGAAGAAAGTATAATATTTTCTAATCGTATTCATTGTACAACTAATAAAAATACTGGATCTATAATAAATCAAATTATAAGCAAAATTGAAGCTTTTTGGAATGGAAGTAAAATACACAGCTTGCCACCAACATTTCTCAAACTTTTCGAAGACAGATACATTTTAATTGGATTAAGTTTAAGTGGGAGCGATTCTTTGGTTCTCTTAAAACCAATACCTATGTACTATATAGATGACGAAGAAAATAATTTTTCAATCAGTTACAGTAATTATCCGAAGAATAATTCAAATAGCTATGGAAATGGGGAGAAAGAGCATAGCATCATAGATGATAATTTAAATGACGTAATGGAACATATTCCCAAATGTAAATTTTTACATAAACAATTTTTTCCCATTGTTCAGAATGTCATAAGTAGTATATCAGAAGAAGAAAAAATTGAAAATTACGAAAGGCTAAAAATTTTACACGATGAAAGAAAATCCATCGATAATCATTCACAAACCGAATGTTCTTCAATTCAAGATCAAATTAAACAAAGCATGGTACATGGTCCTTTTTTTGGTGATGGGGGAAATATTTTATGTTCATCAGAAATTTTAATGTCCAAAAAAAAGAAAATTTGCAAATATGTCTAAAAGAGAATTGCATTTATATTTAACAAACGAATTGTGTAAAAAAAAAAGAAACTATAGAGTTAATTAAACTAACCAAATACTTTATTTTGGAACAAATAGCTAATAGTTATAGTGACATGATGGATGTTGTAAAACTATTACCTGAAAACGAAAACCATGATATTTTAAAAATGATAGATATTTATCTGAAAACTCCCCCACAAGAAAAAAAAAAACACTGCAATATCGTATAGAGACTTTAGCAATTTGTTATGAGCGTATATAAAAAATACACCCAAGTGGATCCAGTTTTCTTAAAGATATTCCCACAGATTCTATGAATATTGTAGAATGTAATTGTTGTTTAACTTTTACTTGTATTTCATTATTACAAACATTTAGTTATGATATATCGTACTTGATATACGTATTAAAATTGATATTGCGGGCTATTTGTCATGATGTTAGTTTAAATAATAAACACCTTCATTTTTTTCTAGGAGAAACTAATTCAGGAAAAACTATATTTTTAAACCAAGTATTATCTGTTCTTGGTAATCATGCTGGAATTTTATCGTCACATACTATGAATCACTCTTCAACAATAGATCGATATGACGACCTTTCCAAAAACTCAAATTTTGCAAAGTTTTGGTATATGGATGAAATTGCCAATAAACCATTTAATAGACAATTGATTAATCAAATAACTGGTAGTTCTCGTTTATTTATTCGATCAAATTATGAATCAGGTAATAACGTTAAACTCGCATCGATCATATTAATATTTGGTAACAATAAACCTCAATTCTCAGAGCAGTGTTCAGCTTTATTATCAAAATTAAGATTCATGTCTTTTCGTTCTAGATTTGATTCTACTCTTCCCGTGAATTTTAAAATGGCTCATTTCCCCAAACTTTCATCGTATAATGATTATGATAATAAATTCCAAGTTGGAATGGCTGCATTATTTTTACACGCTATGTGTCACTGTACAATAAATTCTCCGTTATATTTATATGACTCCTTATTTGTTGGCGAATTGAAAATAACTCAAAATATACAAAAATCCACAGATATGTATTCACCCGTGACAGATATAGTTCATTTCATAATCACTTCTTGTAATTTAGAAGAAGACCCCGAATATCTAATTACACATAAACGTATATCTTATCTGTTATTATATTTGAATATACTTAAATATATAAATATATCATCCGTATCTGATGCCATAATATTTTTATCAAAACACTATCATACATCTCTTATTGATGATGAATTATTAATTTGTGATGATATATACAAAGACGGCCTAGAAATTCACAAAACCGCCGTTTTTCACGGACTCAAGGAAAAAGATATAATGATAAACGATGAAAAGATTTCTGTTATAAATAAGAGGAGAATTAATAATAATGATAATACAATAGCAATATATGAAAATGATTTCAAACGAAAAAAAACACGTGTAGTTAAAAAATGGAGGATCAATTGGGGTTATCAACCCCACCATCTTCTTTATCACAAGTCGACGAAATAGATATCATTCCAATATTTCATCCATATATTCAAAATGATGGTTATCCCTATATGAATAAAATAGATTCAAGAGATATAAATAACGTTTTTCAAAATAGAATAGCTACTTCAATTCCTACATTAAATTATGAAATTAATGATGAAATTCCTTCAAATCCAAATTCAACATCAGAAACGCAACAGCAACAAGATATTATGATGGATGATAGTATAAATTTTGATAAAAGTTTTTTGTCCTCATCCCAGCCAACAACTCAAAATAATACTGATAAAATAAAATTTATTAATCCTGATACGATACAATCTTTGTTGGTATCAATTAATAGATTATTAGACACGATGGATGTTCCTCCCCCCCCCCCCCGTATTCATTCCCCCTGCTACTAATAATATAAAAGTTAAGAGATTGAAAAGGTTTTACCTTTTGGGTATAGTTAAATGTCTTAATATATAACAAGGAAAAAAATATGAATAATCACACTAAAACATAAGGACAATGAAAATAATTCGAGGTTTTTTTTTTACTTAAAAAGTTCATTTTTACACAGATCTTATGCACCCAAGTTTTTCAAAAGCATCGCCGTCGCTCGTAGCATAGATATGTATTTTGTACAAAGTATTTGTATCATCGTCTTGTTTATAAGTTACACGTTTAAATTTTTGGCCAGTCTTTCCACCCAAAGCTAATTCAGTCTTTGAAGCAATAATACGATTTCCTCGGTCTACCTCATCTAAACAAGAATCTGTTAAAACTTCTAATGCTTCTACGTGCGGAGTTGTACAATTACCAGCCGATATATTAAACACCAATATAGCGGTAGGATTCACTCTTTCCATTAGATCGTCATTATTAATTATTTCCCTGGGCTGAGAATTTTCACAAATTTTAATTTGTAACTGATTATCATCGGAAATTAGTCTGGAAAGCATATACGATGTGCGTTTTCTAGTTATAAACGAGTCGTCACAATTTACTCCAGCATATTCTTTAATCTGAATGGCCGTATCTCTGTTAGACATGATATTATTTATGTAAATATGAAAATTTAGAAAATTGTTTTGAGGAGTATTTTCATAAAGCAGAAACAACTGTAAATCCTGTGGACTGGATAAATTAGGCTTATGATTTTTCTGGTCAATTTCATTCCCTTTATATAATTATCTACTGCAAAATAAACATCTCCTCGATTTTCCCTCGCATCAGTTAACTGTAAACTCATATATTTCTTATCCTCGCGTGTAATAAATTTATCCATTGTTAATTTCTATTAAAATGGGCAGGTAAGGCAAGTAATAGTTGTAGGAGAGTATCCTAAGTCGTGTTCTATTTTACTTTCAAACAAGGGAGTTGGCCCCTTTATATATTGCTGTTGCTATAATATATATATATATATATATATACATATATATATATATATATATATACATATATATATATATATATATATGTATATATATATATATATATATATACATATATATATACATATATATATATATATATATATACATATATATATATATATATATATAATTTTCCATTTTTATCATTAATAATAATAATAATAATAATAATAATAATAATAATAATAATAATAATAATGTCATGTTTTCATTGGTTAAATAAAAAATGGTGATATTGCCAAATGAAAATGATGCTTACAACAGTTTTATACTTAATAAAAACCAAGACCAGTTTTGGATAATTGGAGGATATAACGATACTCACAACGATGAAACATATTTTTATATTTTACGCCCAACTTGTTATGAAATACAAGAAAAAACTATTTCAAAGCCCTTATCAAAAAACAGAATTGAACAAATAAAGGCATCAGAACTGAAGGAGAATCCTTATTTAGATATTAACAAATATCGAAATTTTATTAAGGATTTAAATGAAAATAGTGAAAATAATTCGTGTATGAATGTAAGTTATAAAATAGACAACGGTATCGTAGTGTTGAATGAAGATATAATAAGTGAAGTCTTGAAACTTTCAACAAATGTTATGCAAAATATTCATGACCACAATAAAGCAAAAACTATAGAGTATAATATTCATGAAAATATTTATAACACGGAGGAAACCATTTATAATTTAGAGGATATTATGCGTGGAAATATTAATGTTGTATGGTTAATGGGAAAATATACAAAATTCAATAAAATGAATGACGAGGATACTATATACCTCATAAAAATTCCATCTCAGAAAGAAATTCAGGGGAGAAAAGTAGTAGATTATCTTCCTTCCAGAAATACTTTATTTCGGGTCAGAGAAACAGAAATTCTCAAATATATCAAAGAAACGTATAGAGTTTTCCAAATGTATATGAAATTGAGAACCATCGAGATCGAAATCCTACTATACGATGTCTTAGCAGTTGTATGGATCCAATTGATGTATTTTTACTTCAGTCTAATGTAATAAAATATTGGGAAAATGCTATACAAAACATTAAGCTATTCGATACAATTTGGATATTTTTAATAAAAAAGGGAAAGGTTTGTTATAATGATGTTTTTTATTGTATAATTCCATCAGAACAAGAAATAAATAAAGGGAAAATAGATTTATTTGCTATACATAACCGCATTCGAATTATTATTGGAGATTTTATGAATTCTTTAGCTCCTATGGAAATAAAAACTGAAAATATTTCAGTTTATAATTTTCTGATAAATAATGATAGTAATATCATAGAATTAAGAAAAAAAAATAATACCCTTCGCCCAAAGACGCTTTTAACCTCTATAAGAAAATCAACATTTACAGATTTATTTGATTTGTATGATAAAAAACACGTCCCCGAAAGAATTTGCTTAACCAATGATAATGAGATTTGCTTGTTAAATAAAGACGAAAATATATCTAATTGTGCCTATATATGTACAAAAATAACAAAAAAGGAATTACAAAACAAAACCATTGAAAAACCATTATCAAATGATAAATTGTTCAGAGTAAAAAGTAATATTTTAAATATATGTTTAGGTGATTCAAATCCTTTTGACCATGGAACTAATGGGTTAAGTGTGAATATGTATAATATTTCCAATGATTTAAAAACATTGGCGAAAAATAATGCTATAATTATAAAACAATTAGGTGTCTATAAAGAAAATAATTATCACAAGGAAATGGAAATCAACCAGGAAAATTTTAAACATATTTTATTACAAGATTATCAAAATAGTTTGACTTCATTTCATAATACCAATGCTCTTCAGAAGCGTAGACGGGAAAGCGAAACATTTGAAACCAATAAAAAACTACGATACACAAAGATTGGTTGACTTATATATCATTGTCTTACAACAACCAATAATCATTTTAAGATCAATTGAATAATGAGATGACAAATAAAATAAAAAAA
>NC_090751.1:79362454-79369954 GCF_036898095.1 Palaemon carinicauda
GTTTAGCATTTCCCACTTCCACATCCTGACTCAATACATTGGTAAGCCCTGGAGAATCCTGAAATAATTCTGGAAAAGATTCACATAAATTTACCACAGATTCCCTCTGATCCCTTTCTAGGTGTAGCAAATTCCCAGACAAATTACTTAACATTTCCTGATTATTTCTGGGCCATGGCATATCAATGCTGAGACCTACAACACTAGGCTCAACCCTATTGAGTAATAAGATGGGTTCCTTACTCTCACGCTCAACAAAAGGTTTCAACATATTTGCATGGCATAGTTGATACTTACGTCGCCTGTCTGGTGTTTCCATCAGGTAGTTAAGACTACTAACTACCTTTGCAACCCTCCATGGACCTGAAAACTTTGCTGTTAAGGGATTTCCTGGAATTGGCAGCAGAGCAAGTACCTTATCTCCAACCTGAAATTCCCTAACTCTGGTCTTTACGTCGTACTTTTCCTTCATCTTCCCCTGACCAATTACTAGATTATTCTTAGCAAATTCCCATGCCTTAGTTAACTTACTCCTGGACTCTCTCAAGAACTCTATCAAGCTTACGTTAGGGTGACTCCCCTCCCAACTCTCTCTTATCACATCCAAGGGACCCCTTACCTTGTGACCAAAAACTAATTCAAAGGGAGTGAAACCCATTACATCACTTGGTACAGACCTAAAAGCAAAAAGTAAATATGGGAGAACTTTATCCCATCCTCCCGGATTATCCCCACAATATTTTTTTAACATGGATTTCAGCGTCTGATGGAATCGCTCAATCTGTCCCTGGCTTTCTGGATGGTAAGGCGATGACCTGATATGTTGAACCTTCAACTCCTGTAAACTTTTACAAAAATCTTTGCTCGTAAAATTAGTCCCGCAATCAGATTGAATCGTCTTGGGCAAACCAAACCTGGAAAAGAAGTTTGTTAATGCATTGATGACCTGCTTACTCTTAAAACTCCTCAAGAGCACTGTTTCCGGGTACCTAGACATTCGATCCATTATAGTTAGTATGTATTGATTACCACTGCTGGTTTTAGGCAATGGGCCTACAATGTCAATTAAAATTTCCTGAAAAGGTTCCCCTACTGCTGGAATTGGTTTTAAAGGTGCCTTAGGGATTTTCTGATTGGGTTTACCAACCAGTTGACAAGTTTTGCAAGAATTAACAAACCTTTTTACCTCAGATCTCATCTTTGGCCAATAAAAGTGTTCAGCAATTTTCCTAAAAGTCTTTCCAATTCCAAAATGACCTGCGAACACATCCTCGTGTCCCAACCATAAAATCTTGTCCCTATATTTATGGGGCACTACCACCTGTTTCCTTACCTCCCAATCATCAGACGGAACCACAGTTGACCTACTCACCCTCAGTAGGATGCAGTCTTCCCACAGATACCGAGGTCTACTCAAATCAGAGTCTACCTCCACTCCTAATTCTCCAAACTCCTCCTTCTGAGCTAACCTAAGTGATTCCCTATCCCACCCTACTGAGCCATCCCACTCAGAGACCAGACTAGGACTTGCAGAAGCAATTAACCCAGAAACCACTCCCTCTGACAGCTCCTCTAGACTATCCAAGCCTAACCCTTCGTCATCTATCCCAGATGAATGCGCTGCCGAGCGAGTCACAACCATTACCGGTTCAACTTCACTAACGGGGTCAGCATACCTGCATTGCACAACCGGGCAATCACATACCGTACCTGCCTCTATATCGTTAGCCAACACAATATCAACATTGCTTACGGGTAATACATCCACCATTGCCAACTTCATAGGTCCATTAATCCACCTTGAGTCTACCCAAAACTCACCCAGAGGACACGCTACTACCGTATTAGGAAATCCACCTAATACTACATACTCTGGCTCCTCCTCTCTGAAGTCCCAGGGCAATGAGGACCGTAAGATTACCGACTGGGCCGCGCCAGTGTCCCGTAGTATTCTCACCCGCCTTCCAGACCCTGACCGGTCTTTAGCGAAAACCTCACCTTCTGCGACGTACTTACTGAAGCAACTACTTACCTGGGACCTGCTCCCAGCAACCTTACCAATCAAGCCTACCGGCTTTGACTTACCCTGCCCTTTCCAGGCAGTACAATCAGCCTTAACATGGCCCTTTTTCCTGCAGAAAAAACAAATGATTTCACTTCCACCCCTACTTGGTGATGACTTTGCCTTCTTTGGAGAACTCCCTCCATCCGACTTACCAGACGTTACCGCTGCTTTCTCGCCCTTCTTACCTTTATCCCATTTATCGAGTCTCGATGAAAAACGATTTACTGACTTATGCGATAAAGTATATTCGTCCGCAGCAACCGCTACTGCTTCTATAGTTTCCAATTTCAAGTCTTCTAAATGTACTTTAAGTTCCATCCCAATGTGATTTTTAAATTCCTCAATTAATATTAGTTCCTTTAAACTTTCAAAATCATTAATACCCTTCGCTTTTAACCAATCTAAAAACGCACTTACTTTTTCTCTGGAAAATTCAACAAATGTGCAGTTATACAGTTTACGCAAGTTACGAAAGCGTTGACGGTACGCCTCCGGTACCAGTTCATAAGCTTTCAATATTATCTCTTTGACCTGTTCGTACTCAGCACTCGTCTCTTCACTTAGCGCTGCATAAACCTTCTGTGCCTTACCGATCAATCTGCATTGAACTAAGGTAGTCCACATTGATTCCGGCCAACTCAGTTTTCTCGCTAATTTTTCGAATGCAGAGAAAAATTCTGCGACATCGGATTCATTAAATATTGGTACCAGCTTAATTGCGCTGCCAATATTAAACCTATCTTCCGCTTCTGGTCGCTTCAGCCGAAGTACCTGTAATTCATGTTCCATTCTCCTAATTTCCAATTCTCTTTCCTGATCTAACCTAACCTTCTCCTGTTCTCTCTCGTACTCTAATCTAGCCCTTTCCTGTTCTACTCTAAGCTTTTCCTGCTCTACTCTCACCTGTTCCTGCGCTATTCTAAGCTTTTCCAATTCTTTTTCCTGATCTAACCTAAGCTTTTCCCGTTCCCTCTCATGAAGCCTCTCTCTTTCCCTATTAGCTACTTCAGTCTTACCCATTTCTAACTGTAACTTCAACTTTTCCATTTCTATCTTTTGCAAAGCTATCTTATCCTTAATAGACTCTGGTTCAGCTAAACTAGGACCTGCTATTCTACCTTGCATAGCCTTCATTACCTGAAGCAACAAACTCCCTTTCTTCACACCTGCGACAATAGGCAACCCAAGATATTCACCAATTATCATTAAATGGCTCTTACTAAGATCACCTATCTTCTCCTCCCAATCAGGACTATGGAAAAACTACGAAACATTAAACCCAGCCACTTCCTCTGAATCAGTCATTTTGTCGAAGAATTATAACTAGCGAAACTGATAATTACCACCTCCTTCACTATTTGTTTACATACAATTACATATGCTCTGGGGATCCTGAAAATACTAGTTTTACAGAATCCTGGCAAGGTCGCCAAAATGTTACGCACGGACCCCTTGAGGGCCAAGTTCTTTAAGTTTTCTTCACAGCCAGAGCTAGCAATAATATGTAACAGTGATATTAAAGGAGTGGGTAATCATAAAACACTGCAAGAGTCATATTGAATATTTATTTACAAACAAAATAACACAGAAAATCACTTTAAATGGGAAGATATCAAACCACAAGCACAGTACAACAAACACATATAGGACCCATTCATCAACAACGACACGGAAAGGCAAGACAACAGTAAAAGGAAAGAATAACCTCGCAAACTACCATTCACCCGACAAATTACACAATTACATTGACTGATAGAAAAGAGCAAGAAAGTCTCGGAATCTTAACTCTACCCCTCTTTATACAAATCTAGGCAAAACTTCCCATCCCCACAATACACATAAATCACATTAATAGTTAACCTACATTAACACGGAAATAAAAAAAACTCCTGATGTAGGCTTTCACGGAGACGAATAAAGTCAGAAGACCAATCATGGACGAGACCTTGTTTACGCTAACCGCGTAGCGCAACACAAACAGCGGTGAAAAATCACTAAAGGCGCCGTCCTCTACTCCTTCAGAGATGAAATGGAGGCAAACCAAAATCACTACCCTTACCAAAAGGAAGATAAGTCTCAGCTTTAACGGGTACAGTAGTGATGGATTCTGGTCCGTGGAGAGTCCTTCTCCCCGCTGGTAACATACACAATTACAGCAAACCCTCACCATGCACAGGAGAAAGTGATAGCATTTAACTGCTGCTGAGTTGCTCCTCCAAAAGCGGCGATCAAATCCTCCACCGCCTACTTCACTGAAGACACTGGATCACTCCCACTAGTAATCTCCAGCGGTTGAAGAGCCAACTCACGGTGAGATCTTCAAGTTTGAAGATGGCAGCTATTCCCTCACCCCATTTACCTCCAATAAGAGGTCCGTCGTCACTTCGCCCAACACTCCCAAACAGTCAACATGGAAAACAAAACAAAACATTCCATGGGTGACGTACCAATCTTAGCCTAATACATCAACCACTAGATGGCGATGAAAAGAAAATTAAATTAAAGTGACTTTAGGTGACACTCAAAATATTACTTTATCAATTAAGATAAATTAACCAAAATCCCCGGTAAAGTTTGTTACAATATATATATATATATATATAATATATATATATATATATATATATATACACATATATATATATACACATATATATATATACATATATATATATATATACATATATATATACATATATATATATACATATATATATATATACATATATATATATACATATATATATATATATATATACATATATATATATATACATATATATATATATATATACATATATATATATACATATATATATATACATATATATATATATACAATATATATATACATATATATATATATATATACATATATATATATATACATATATATATATATATATATATACATATATATATATATACATATATATATATACATATATATATACTGTATATACATATATATATATATATATACATATATATATATACATATATATATATATATATATATTATATATATATATATATTTATATACATATATATATATAAATAAATATATATATATATATATATATATATATATATATATATATATATATATATATATATGCAGAGAACCACAGGGAAAATGAAAATACGGAATATACACTTAAGTCCTGACTAGTTTCGTGATACTTCCTCAGAGGACTGATTTATTGAGAGAGGTTTCTTACAATTTATAGGGAAAGCAAAAGTACGAACATACATATAGAGATTTAGAGAACAATGACACTCCCTTACCCGCTACCTGGGCTTGACTCAGGTGTTGAGTAGGAGGAGTCCCCAAGCTCGTTAGACACCTGCTAAAAAAGGTCATTTCTAGTGGCGGGTATATTCTTGTTTTCTTCTTTTTTACTTTTAGTACAGTTTATTTATATGTCAATGCGGTAGCCTTATCTATATAAATTCATAAGCAAAACATACACAAACATACAAATATATATACATATATATATATGCGGTTTCTTCGTGAATGCTGGGAGGAACAAGTCATTCCGAAATGCATGATAACGAAATCCCTATTGGAAATAGAAGATCAACCATTTGGTGATATACAGAGAAGTATATTAGAAAAGCATATAAATTCAATGAAAATTAAAAACCGAAGAGCGTTTGAAGACCTAACAAGAAAAAGGAGACATTTTGAAGCCTCAATACCAACGGATTGGAAAGACTCACTTCGAGGTTTCTGCTATGGAGAAATGAACGAAAAAGTGTATAGAAAACTCAAACAAAAGCATGACACGAAACTCAATGCATTGATAGAAAGTAGCCCGTGGACTACAAACGTTAATCCAGAATGTGTGGTTAATTTGTCAAATAAAATTCTAGATAAAAATGTGAAGTGTGCCTTGGGATACGGTTTAAATTTCTCGATGTCATCAAGTGCAGTGAATAGTGTAGAAATTACAAATGGAGTGTGTAACCTGGAGAAATTCTGTGATATTTCTGTAGAAGTAAATATGATTAAGGGTATTATATACAGCAATATGAAAAAACCAGTGGTTCCAAATTGCCCAAAAAGATTCAAGAGAGCAATTGCCGAATTGAAGCAAGATAGAAATATTAAGTTGACAAAAGCCAATAAATCTGGAGCACTGGTAATCTTGAATAAAAATGATTATATAGAAAAAATGGAAAACCTCTTGAGTGATGAAAACATACATGGAATTAAGAAAAAATCCAATTGAGTTTGTGAATAGTAGTTACAACAAAAAAGTGAAAGAGTTATTAAAAGGGAATGAAGATCTGATAAAAAAGGTTTGTACAATATCACCAACATTGCCATATATGTATGGAACTATTAAAACTCTTAAGCCAAATTATCCAGCTAGGCCAATAATTAGCTCTGTAGGTTCAGCAGCATATGAATTATCTAAGTACCTTGTGAATATCCTCAATCCTTTAGTTGGCACCATCTCATATTCAAATATAAAAAATAATGTAGACTTGATTAACAAACTGAATGAAGTACAGATCAATAGTACCTGTAGGCTTGTCAGTTTTGATGTAGTCTCACTATTCACAAAAGTACCTATTGATGACATGTTGGAATTTTTATCTGAAACATTAGATAATAGACAATTGAATCTACCATTCTCCAAACACACTTTAATAGAATTAATCAAATTATGTATAAAAGATTGTAAATTTGAATTCAATGGGAGATTTTATGCACAAACTTTTGGTATGGCTATGGGAAACCCTTTATCCCCAGTATTGAGCAATCTATATATGGAATTTTTTGAAAGCAGAATCGTAAATAACATCATACCTAATAATGTAAAATGGTTTCGATATATTGACGACATAATATGTGTGTGGCCAGGAAATGAAAATTTAGATAACTTTTTTCTTAGATTGAATAGTTTGGTACCATCAATAAATTTCACTATGGAGCTGGAGAATAATTGTACCCTACCTTTTTGGACTGTCGCATACATAGATGTAATAATAGTCTCAAGTTCAGTGTATACAGAAAGCCAACGAATATCTCGGCATATGTCCATTATTACTCAAACCAAGGCAACAAAGTTAAGAAATCTGTATTTACTTCTATGTTTTTAAGAGCATTCCGAGTCTGCAGCCTGAATATATTGATGACGAAATAAATGGTATTAGAGCAATAGGTAAAAAACTAAAGTATCCTGAAATTGTGTTAGATGATGCCATAAGAACAGCAAAAAAGACTTTTTTCGGTAATAACAGAAAAAACTATAACACACAAAATTTACTTGTACTACCTTATTGTGATTCATTTAAAGAAATTCCCCAACTGTTAAAAAACTTCAATGTAAATGTAGCATTTAAGAGTAAAAATACAATAAAAACAACCTTAATAAAGAATTCTCCTGACATTACCAATTGATGTGTATATCGTATTCCA
>NC_090751.1:79374508-79457008 GCF_036898095.1 Palaemon carinicauda
ATCCTGAGCCACTCTGACAACAGGATACGATCTTGCTTAATATCTAACACAAAAAAAGTTCGTTGTAAAATGTTTCGAAGGTGATTTGTTAATCTTCGAAGCTCAGAGTCGGATATATGAATTATTTGATGCGTAATCCTTTATTTTTCATGTGTCTTTTTTCACTTGCAAGAACACACTTCATGATTTAGCTACCTGTAAATTTGAGGTATTACGCTATAAAAGTGTGTGTGATCTCAGAGTTTGTAAATGATATACTCTTGTTCATGCGTATAGATACATCAGCAAACTCAAAATAGATATTATAGTGTATTACCATGACTTAGGCGAGTTACTTTTTATAAAAAGTTTTCCTCCGATTGTATTCAAATTCTTGATTGGTTTTCCCGTTTATCGAGGTGAAAATAAAGACTCAATCAATGGCTTTCTTCTCTTTATTTCCCATTTTCAGTATTATATTTATATAAAAAATGTACGGGGGAAGAAATGAATACATGAGTTCAAGTACTTTGGGTCCCATAGCAAAGGGTAGTGGAAGCATGGACTAAGAGGTGTGACATCAAATTCAGGCAGGATGGAACAATTGGAGGTCTACATCTGATGTTTTCTGTGCCAAGAAACTTCCTCTGAGTTTGATGCAAAAGTTTCAAAGGACGGTTTTAAGATCAGCTATGTTATATGGAACGGAACAGCAAGTGTGAAGAAGACAAGAGGAGAAGAAGATGGATGTACAAGAAATGAGTATGTCGAAATGTATGTTTGGAGTACCAAGTGAGGACAAGATCAGAGATGAGTATGCAAGACGATTAACAATTAACGATTATCGAAGGAAACACAGGATGCAGGGCTTAGATAATATGCACACCTGTTGCAAAGACTTGAACATCTTGCTGGAAAAAATACAATGGGGATGGAAGAGAGGAAGACCAAGAAAGAGATGACATGATTGTGTGAGGAAAGATTTGATAGGGGAAGGCATTGATGCAACCGACTTGCAATAAAAACTGCGTTAAAGCCAAGAACATAGTAGTGGTCTAGGATTAATAGATATTTACGTCCATATATTAGGTTAAGGCTTCTAGTGCGCATCTTAGATTAAGGTAATTCGTGAAGTGAGGCATTTAATTACTAATCAAACACATTATAACTTTATCTGCTCGTCAGGTAGAGGATAGTCTTTTTCAATCAATTTCTTGATGAATCTATTGTCCATATTGACTTAATTCAAGAATTGACTTAATAACTGACCTGTCATAGGGTAGTAGTGACCTTGGGCATCAAGTAAGTATCTTGTAGTACTTTTTTGGTACCCTTTTGAACACATTTTTCTAGCCTAACCCTTTCTTCAGATTTTGTTTTCATTCTTCCTTCTTGCATTCCATCCTCAAAATGCAACTACATTTGTTAACCCCATGTTGCACAACAGCGTTGAAGGACCCCCCCCCCCCCCTCCAGCAGCCGAGCTATAGGTTTAAATCCTGATCACTGATTTCTTTACCTTGTGGTGAATAGACCAAAGCTAGTCGCACCCATTGTAGAGAACGGCATGGGGCTAGGAACATCATCGTAAAATGTACTATAGCTGGTCACACCTATGGTAGAGAACAACATGGTGCAAGTAACATCAACAAATAGATTATAGCTGGAGGCACCTATGGTAGAGGACACCATAGAGCTAGCAACATTATGGAATAATGAATTATAGTTGGTTGCACCTATGATAGAGAACAACAAGGTGCAAGTAACATCAACAAATAGATTATAGTTGGAGGCACCTATGGTAGAGGACACCATAGAGCTAGCAACATTATGGAATAATGAATTATAGTTGGTTGCACCTATGATAGAGAACAACAAGGTGCAAGTAACATCAACAAATAGATTATAGCTGGAGGCACCTATGGTAGAAAACACCATAGAGCTAGCAACATTATGGAATAATGAATAATAGCTGGTTGCACCTATGGTAGAGAACAACAAGGTGCAAGTAACATTAACAAATAGATTATAGCTGGTTGCACCTATGGTAGAGAGCACCATGGGGCTAGCAACATTATGGAATAATGAATTATAGGTGGTCGCACCTATGGCAGAGAAGAGCATGGAGCTAGCAACATCATGGAATAGTAGACTAGCTGGTCGCACCTATGGTAGAGAACAGAAAAGTGCAAGTAACATCAACAAATAGATTATAGCTGGAGGCACCTATGGTAGAGGACACCATAGAGCTAGCAACATTATGGAATAATGAATTATATCTGGTCGCACCTATGGCAGAGAAGGGCATAGAGCTAGCAACATCATGGAATGGAAGACTAGCTGGTTGCACCTATGGTAGAGAACAGCAAGGTGCAAGTAGCATCAATAAATAGATTATAGCTGGAAGCACCTATGGTAGAGAACACCATGGAGCTAGCAACATGATGGAATAATGAATTATAGCTGGTTGCACCTATGGCAGGGAACAGCATAGAGCTAGCAGCAAAATGGAATAATAGACTAAAGTTCGTCACACCTATGGTAGAGAGCAGCAGAGAGCTGGCAACTTCATCAATAAATAGACTATAGCTGGTCACACCTAATGGTAGAGAACAGCATAGAACTAGCAACTTCAACAACAAATAGTCTATAGCTGGTTGCACCTATGGTGGCGAACAGCTTGGAGCTAGCAATATCATAAAAAAGGACCTGGAGTTTTGCTAGCTTTCACGGTAGTACTGGTAAAAAGAAAAAAATCCTAGAGAAATAAGTTATGATCAGGACAAAGAGTGAAGGAGATGGCGTGTGCTGAACAGTAGTAAGTAATGAATGATTGTATCGGGTTTATATCTTCCTCCAGTCTCAATACTGGCCAGATATCCATCCATGTTTGGAATATGGAGGGTATATTTTGATAATCCTATTAATTGTTTATTTGAAACAATGTACTGCATCAGCGTTGATACGTGTTTATGTGAACGAAAAGGATATAAAAGCTCCTGTGAGTCTTGTCTGTTTGATTTTGCCATTTTGAGAGATAAAGCAACAAAGAGATGGGTTATTTGAGTTTATGAATATAGAATAAGGAAGAACTAGCTGGAATGGAAGTGCAGGAGTTTCAAGACAGTATTTGCAAGAAGTTGTTATTATTTTCATTCAGGTGCTTAGTGAAAGGTAGTTTTGCTGGACATCCATTGACATATTGGTTCGATTTAGAGCAATAACAGATGAGGAGGTGAAAGGTGAGCTAAGGGTGATTGCAAAGGATGGAAAGAGATTGTATGATTTATTGTACTAAACCTGAAATTAAAATAATACAGAACAGTAGAATAATAGGAAAATTAAGAAGGAATGGAATGGGTAGAGATAGCTTAAATGTATAGTGAGAATTGGAGCCTGGGATTACGTGGAGGTGGGGGAGGCAGTCTGAAGTGGAAACTCAAGAGATACCATTAGAGGCGATTGAATAATTCAATAGGAGATGAAAAAAAATGAGAGTAGTAATAATGCTCTACCACAAGCCAATTCCTATTAACCCATTCTAGATGGTGAGATCATTATTCATCGAAGTCTTATCAGACCTGAGGAGAGTTTAAACTTCGGTCCAGACGGTGAATGACAACAGGAAGAACTTATTTTTTGGGCTCAAGCTATGTCGTCCTGATGGAAGTTCCTTAAAGTAGCTTCCTAAGGGATATATGTACTACAGTGATATTCCCAGAGAATTTCACCTTTAGGTATCCAGAATTCTAACTCCTAGCGTGAATATCCTTAAATTTTCTCTCAAGGATATCGCATAATATCAGAGGACGTATTCTTGACACGCCACATAGCAATCTGCACCCCTAATAGCATTTACGCTAACAGGAGGTGTGGCAGAATAGAAGGGGAGCCGTATCAAGGTTACCCACGTTCTCGTACTACTATTGAGTATGACAACAGTGCCATTTCCATGATGGCGGACATTCCTTATTTTGTAGCGATTTCGCTCAGTGGTGTTCCCTGCTGATCTAACTTTTTCGATCGTTTTGCAAGGGTTATAATTATGCTTTCTCCATCTTCTTCCGCCTCTGGAAAGTTGAGTATTGGGTCTTTACAATGAGTATATTTTAGCTCCTGTTTCACAATGAAATTAGAGTAATTTATTGTGCCTAAGAGCTAGGCCTGTTACTGGAGGCACCATGGGCGCCGTCGTTTGTTAGGCATGTGTTATTTAGTTAGCAGAACGACTTTCCAGTTTTGAATAGCATTAATTAATTATTTTAATTATTTAGCTATTTAGGCAATTATGCTTGTAAAGATATTGATAATGTGCATAATTTTCCTTTTCCATGTCTATCGTATAGTTAGAATTTCGGTGATTTAGGTAACCGAGATCTCGACTCGCCTAGGTAACCTAACCTAGGCGTTTTATTATACGTTCAGACGTTTCCCCCTTTACCCTCGTGTATTGTTTTTTCAATTCAAGTGGAGACTGATACCTCCTAGAATTATATGAAACATTACACGTCTCCATGGAGATTTAAGGGTAATCTCTTTTTCCCTCTGAGTGTAGCTTCAGGCTACAACCCTAATGGCCATGCCATGAATTTTATTCAGACATGTCTAGCCTAGAGTTTTTCCTGTCTCTTCCCTTAACTGCCGGTTGTGGTATACCAGCAGGTTTTGGGATTCAGTCAGAATCTCAGAGTATTTAGTCTTATGTTGGCGACCTGTCGGCGGGGTGAATAGGTTGTAGGATACCATCATTCCCCTGCTGGCTAGGCTGCCGGCTAGGCTGCCGGCATTGGAGGCTAGGCCTCCTTAGCCGCACTTGAAGTAGTGGTAGGATACCATCTTCTCCTTGCGACTAGAAGACTAGTCCTATGCCACAGTCCCCTAGGCTGAAGAGTAGTATTCTTCTTTTGCCTAGGATGGCGCAGCACTGGAACTCTGTTTCTCTCTTGTTGAGAGGAGGTGGCTATGCCACCATCCCTTTAACTGTATTGGCAATCTCTAGGTTGGAGAACTGAGACTCTCCTGTCACCTAGGATTCTGCCAATACTGAAACAGAGTTTCTTTTAGAGGTGGTAGGATTGACAATTTTGCCAGTTCCTTCCACACTCTATACAGGACCCTGTTCCCTTCCCCTCTGTCCACTTTTGATGGCCGAGCCATTGTCTTTCACTGGGCCGGCATCCTGCAACCTTACCGTTGCCGGTGGGTTGCCGGAGCCGGCCAGACTCCCTCTCTAAGACCTCTGTCCGGCTGCAGGCAGCCATGACAACTGTCAACAGCCATGTTGAATGTCAGTAACCATATGCCTTTCAACTGCCGGCAGCCATGATGGTGGCTGGCGGCAATGCATACTGCTGGCAGCCACATTATCTGTCGGCAACTATGGTGTCTGCTGGTAGCTGACGACTGCCGGCAGCCAAGATGGCTGCTGGTATCTGGCGGCTGCCGGCAGCCATGATGGCTGTGAGTGGGAAGTCCCTTCTGTCCCCAAGGTTCTTCAGTTCTCCCTTGGACGGCTAACCAGAGGTTCTGTTGCTGGAATACCTCTGGCCAGGCCGGCACAGATAAGTGCTGACTCAGATGGCAGCACGCTGACTGTACTGTCACTGCCGGAGGCTAGCCTGCCGGCAGTGTATTGGCAGCACCTTGCCGGCAATAGTACTGTAGCTGGATGGAAGCCTGAATGGTACATTCTCCCCTTCCATTAGAACCTTCTTTCTGAAGAAAGGCAGTAAAATTAGACTTTTACAATTATTGTATACACACACAGTAAAGAGTAGCCTTTACTCCATGCTATCTCTCTCTCTCTCTAGCTAGCATATTGGATATGCTGGCAAGACCTAGCTATGCCGGCAACATGCCGGCTGAACTACAGTATATGTTATACAGTTAGCCAGTTTATCTGCAGTATATTCTATACTGCAGATAGAAAACTACTATATATTTTATGCTAGTAGTTATTTCCAATATATCTTGGATATCCCTATACAGGCATTTGCTGAACCCAATCCCATATTGAAAGAATATAATTTCTTCAATATCCTGATTAGAAATCAGTATTTGGATTACCCTACAATATTAAATATCTTCATGGCATGGGTGATATACTCCTAACCCTTAAAGGGTAGAGCCTTTATCCTCGAGTCTCCCTGATCAGGAACCTCTATAATTTAATATTGTAAGGAACCCTACGGCAAATAAGCTGAGTGGGATACACAAATATATGTCTTTATTTTCCCTAGTCCAGCCGGCGTCATGCCAGCTGGACCGTACTGCCAAATGCTGCTACAAAGGCAGCATACTGACTGAAATACAATACACGATTGTACAGTAGCCAGTAATCTGCAATATAGACTTACTGCAAATAGAAAACTACAGTTCCATTATACAGTAGTAATTTCTAACATACCTTGGGTACCCTTGTGCGAGCATTCTGCTGGTACCGCTCCTATATTGAGAGAATAATATTTCTACAATATTCTGATTGAGAATTAGTCATCCTGACTCCACAGTATTAACAATAAAAAGGGACAGTGAATTAGTACTTCTCTACCCCTAGGAGTAAGAGCCCTTCTACTTGGAGTTCTTTGATAGAGGAATCTCCATATAGTTAATATCGAGGGGAGGTAACAGCATTTGCTTGCAGGGGGTACAAAAGTACGTGTCTCCTACTATCCCTCTATAGCTTACTATCCTAAGCTATTCTGTCATAGATGACCTTTGCATGTTGATTATCAGGGAGATAATCCTTTGTATACTCATTCGGTTTTCCTTTCTTTACAGGGGGAACACCAGATACCTTGTGCCGCAGTCTTCTGCAAGGTCAAGAGTAAGTATTTTTACGGTCATAATACTTGCAGGTTTCATGCCCCCTGCAATATTATTTCCGGATCCCTACATCATTGGAACCCGCAGGTTTGCAATATATGTCGGACATTAACGTCCGAAGGTTTCGAGAATCCCAAGTCTACAGGATGCGTAAGCTACTATTTCCGAAAGCAGGTAAGGAAATAGTGGTGCCTCAGGCACCAACTACATCCACTGACGGCCAGATAGCCTTTGGGAAGGACGGCAAAAAGTGCCCCAGGGTAAAAGAGGAAAATGTCGTGTCGGAATTTCCTCCGCCTATGCCGGCTCTAGAGCCATCGACGTCGACATCTTCGTTTTCTACCCCTCTATTAGATAGAATGGAACAATTATGTATCCAACTGAATAATCAAATAGAGAGCTTTCGTAAACAAAACGAAAAGCAGGAAGTAAAACGCAAGATAGAGCCTCGCAAAGCTTCTCTTGTCGCTTCCCAAGGGTCATTCAAACGACCAATGGATCAAGACCTACATACATGCTCCAAAACCAATCCCTGGAGGTTTGCGGAGCTGATGCCAATTTTAAATGGCAAACTTTATATCTCAGAGAAAATGGGTACTGTTCTTTGGACAAAGTTCAATTTTGGCCAAGCTTTGATGCTTTCCCTAATTGTTTTGTTCGACTGAGGTATGAACCAAAGTCTAGAAAAGGAATGGAATCAAAGGAGGTCATGATTCTCGACCATGATAAGGCACAGGCTATCCTGTCAGGTAGCCTGAAAAAGGCAGGTTATTCAGAGTCGAAGGTATTCTCACTGAATAACAGACACCTTTCCTTTCTTGCTCCTGCTTCAATCTCATTCCCCTTTATGGGGAAGGCATTTACATCTGTTGCCAAAGCAGTGGAGGCGGGTAAGCCATGTCCTGCACTCGAGGAGTGCAAGCCTCTGTCACCAGCTTTTCCCAGACAGGAAAAGGACTGGAAGGAAGTCCACTTAACCTTTTCAGTAGGAAGATTAGATAAGGATGTCGCCAGTCGACAATTTAATGAATGTCTCCCTAAACTATCTGAGTTGCTCTTGTATAATGAAAAAGAGACAAAGGGGAGACTTGCAGCCTCCCTTTCTCTACAAAACTATATAGAGTTGTGTTCAACCTACAAAAATACCCCAGACATGCTCAGGGCCATAGCCAAAATGCATATGGCTACCTTAGTGAAGGACCTTTACGCCTTCATGAAGGCTAGGAGAGCATGTAAAGAGTTTGTGTTCGCTGCTGCAACAGTGAAACACGAAACAAGGAAGCTAATATCTTCCAACATCTGGGGTAAAGACCTCTTCTCACACGTGGTAGTTAGGAAAGTGATTAAGAGCGCCACCATGGAGAACATAAGTCCTCTCCAAAAGTGGGGCATCCTTTCAAAGAGAAAATCTTCCATGGTTGTGGGTCCCAAACCTAAAAAGAAGACAGGAAATGCTGGAAATATCCGGGCTGCTCAACAACATCCCACAATTCCAGTGACCACGGTGCCACAGGAAGGTGGTCAAAAGTTTAAACCTACTGACTATTCGAAGCATGAAGAGTCTTCTGCTAGGAGGAACGTTCCTTCAGGATCGTCGGACCTTCGATCCTTGGGTCCAAGGCCTATTCAAGGTGGGACCTTGATGGGAAACTGAAATGTCTCCACCATCATTTCCTTACCTTCTCCTACAATCCAAAACTCTCCTGGAGGAGTATAACTGAGAGCTCTAGAGCATACAGGTGGAAATAAAACTATAGTCCATCGAGTTCCAGGGAAGGCTGTTTTGTGTTCACGAGAAGGACTCAAGAAATCTCTGAGTCATTCTGAACTTGTTGCCACTCAACAAGTTCATAAAAAACAGCAAGTTCAGAATGTTAATCCTTCTGAACATATGGACCTTGTTCCAAAAAGGGGTGTTCATAGTCTTGTCAGACCTGAAAGGTGTCCTGTGGCAACTTCCAGTCAATCACTCTCTTCCCTCCTATCTAGAATTCAAGATACAGATAGTAACATACATCCTAGGAAAGACACGTGTTGGAATAGGCACAGTCCTAAATATCTTCATAGGATTTGCAGACTTAGTCACGTTAAAACCAAGCCTAGGAATGGTTCCGGCACCAATGTACCTGGACGAGAGGCTGGGGTAGGCAGCACCTGAAGCGGCTGGTCTATGTGCATCCAAAGAAATGACCCGGTTCCCGGGACATCACGGATGCAAAATAAGCTTCTAGAAGTTTCGACTCTCTCCAGCTCAAGGGTTTCAATGGCTGAAAAACCATTGAAGCCCATGTTCACATCAACTCTCCTTTTCCTTGGGAATATAAAAGGAGATCGGGAGGTCGGTCAAGAAACTCAGGCAATCAGTCAGATTTCCAAGACGCTAACAGGGAGAAGCACTAAACTCTCCCCAGTTCGCAATAGTGACAGACCTAGTGCTAAGAGCACAGCGGGAAAATGCGTTATGAGCCTGGAGAAAATACGCATCAAACGCTTGAAGAGATAAAAAAATACTGATATCGGTTCCTCTTTAATCGCTTCTCTAACAAAAGTTAAAGCACGAAAGTCCCAAGACTCTGCTGGTCCTATAATGAGTGGGGAAGCTCCCTCCACACAGATCAGACTTCTTACGACTGATCTTGGACACCGAAGTGATAATGAGACGTCACAATCGATAATGCTAAAGAACGTCTCATACAGTCTAGGTGAAGTTAACCATCCCTTTCTTAAAGGGATGGCACCTGTCAGCAATTCATATACAATTGATCCACAATGTGACTGATGGGAACAAGTCCCAGAACTGCAGATCAACCTCTTCATCACGAGCGTCTTCAAGAAACTACCTCGATATGTAGCCCCATACGAGGATCCTCTAGTGGGGTTGATAGATGGCATGTCTCTGGTATGGCAGGGATGGACTCAGGTATGCCTGTTCATCCCATCCAATCACCTGCTGAAGGTCCTCAACAGGCTCAGATGCTTCTAAAGGGGAGTAGCTCTTTTGGCTCCCAAATAGCCCAAGAGCAATCTGTCCTCCTTAATGAAGGAACTGAAGCTGAGGCTGGTCTTAGTTCTGAACCTAGGTCTATTTCAGAAGGTTCAGAAATTAACTGCCTTTGTTTTATCACAGAGAACCCAAACCCTTCATTTCATGATTTTCTTACCTTAGTGGTTAGAAAAAGATTTGGGATCTCAGAAAGCAATATAGAATTCTTAGAATACAAGGCTAAGTCAACTAGAAGACAATATGAGACTTCCTGGAAAAAGTGGATTGCGTTTGTGAAAGCAAAAAGACCGAAAGAAATTTCAATGAACTTCTGTCTGTCCTTCTTTGTCCACCTTCATAGTCAAGGTCTGGCGGCCAACACGATAAATACGTGCAAGTCACCCTTGACTAGACCTCTTCTATATGCCTTTCAAGTGGATCTGGCGAATACAATCTTTAATAAGATTCCGAAGGCATGTGCAAGGCTTAGGCCTGCAGTAACCCAAAAGGTTATTTTTCTGTTCGCGATAGCCTCTGGGGCTAGAGTTAGTGAAATAGTGGCCCTATCCAGAGATGAGGGCCACATTCTGTTCACAGACGTGGGAGAGCTGAATCTCTTTCCTGATCCATCCTTTCTCGCTAAAAATGAGCTACCTAGACTTCAGACTTCAGGGGAGTACAGCTGTTTAAAGGAGAAACTTCTGGATAAAATTTATCCCTGAAACAACTAAGGGCGAACCTCACCTACTTTATTCATAGAGCGGATCCTGACAGTACTCCCGCGGGTCATGATCCGAGAAAAATTGCTTCATCGCTGAACTTTTTTCAGTATATGGACTTTGAGCGACTTCACTCATATACTGGATGGAAATCATCCAGAGTGTTCTACAAACACTATGCTAACCAGGTCCATGAACTGAAGCATATGTGGTGGTGGCAGGTAGTGTTTTAAAACCTGCCGTCTAATTCTACGATGAACAGCTAATTGACTGGGACTGTCAATTAAAGGGAGAAGGGGTCACCACTTTTAGGGTGACCTCCTTTAAATAAGTGTTACCATGGTGACACGAATTCTGTTCATAATCCCAGGTGCGGAATTATACAGATAGCACTAGTGTCGTGTGTACATAGTACACATTGTTGATAGGATGTAACCGGTACAGAGGTCATGAAAAGAAATTTTACTATATAAAAATTTTCTTCAATCTGAGAGTGGCACTCATTATTTCTTTCCTTTCAAGAAAGAAATATAGTCTCTGTACTCCTTACGTGTATAATCCCATTGTAATACTACATTCATTTTACTGGTTATCTCATTTAGTCATTTATTAGGAATAAATGTCTATTAGGATGTAGTGCGTCCGAATTCCCCCGACAATTGCATGTATAAATGCCAGAGTTCTTTGACTTACCAAAGTAAGTATTCTTAGTATAGTTGTATGCTCACAAATAATAGATATAAGAGACACTGATATTGATTCAGCAATATATACAAACTATGAGACTGTTTGTATATTCAGTGTATACTTATGTTTGTTCATACAATATATGTTAACCTTGAGGCCCCTTTTCTACTGTCTAGAATGACTTCCCTGTAGGAGGCAGGAAGCACTAACATTGTTTATGATTAGTGATGATGACGGATAACGGTGACGTCATTTGTCTCAATTGGTCCCCATGACCATAGAAATGCTGTTCCAAGGTTAAGGCACTGATGAAAATCCACTGATACACTAATACTCTGGTATGCTTCCATCAGGACAACATGGCTTGAGCCCACAAAACGGATTTTGAGCGAAGCGAAAAATCTATTTTTGGGTGAGATGGCCATGTCGTCCTGATGGACCCACCCATCTCTTCTAAAAAGAAAAGATCTTCACAGTATCCCTCCTGTTGTACTGTATCTGTAGCACCATGCTCAATGCTACAAGGAATGTCCGCCATCGTGAAGACGGCGCTGTTGTCATACTCAATAGCAGTATGAGAACGGGGGTAACCTTGATGGGGCTCCCCTTCGATTCTGCCACACCTCCTCGAAGCGTAAACGCTATTAGGGGTGCAGGTTACTATGTGGCGTGTCAAGAATACGTCTTCTGATATGCTATATCCTTGAGAGAAAATTTAAGGATATTCACGCCAGGAGTTAGAATTCTGGAAACCTAAAGGTAAAATTCTCTGGGAATATCACCGTAGTACATATATCCCTTAGGAAGCTACTTTAAGGAACTTCCATCAGGACGACATGGCCATCTCACCCAAAAATAGATTTTTCGCGTCGCTCAAAATCCGTTTATTACCACGTTTACTATATAAATAGAAACTTGCTCCAATTTGTATTAAGTACTTTAACTACTTTATTCTTCATTAATCTATGAAAATATAGATTTGAATTACCTAATTTATCACTAATTGTTATATATCACCATAAACTTAATGTATACTAGAAGCTTGTTAAAAGTTTTTTTTATTAATTATTCTTGTTTTATTCTTTATAGAACCTTAAGAATTATATTTGTATTTCAATTAGATTTCTGACTCATTATTCTTATTTATTTTTTTATGGAATCTTAGGAATTTTCTTATTTTCAATTAAGACTTTGATTCATAATGGTATTTTTTTTTTATTCTGTGACGATTTCATTCATAGGTAAGGAGTATCAGATAGAATCTATGTACGACTGTTTGAAAAGTCCAGTTTTTACATAACACTCAAAATTTGTATTTATTTTTATTTTCAATTTCCCAACCGATGCCCTATATGGCAGTGCAGAGATAAACCTTGAATTAACTTTATGGGATTACTCGTTTAATTAAATCTCTACATCCAGCCAAAGGCAATTTTATCGTCAGTTTCACGTCAATTTTGCCGACAACTCTGGAATTTTCATTTCATGCTCTGGAGAACAAAATGTCAACTGGAAATAAAAACTGGAAACCAATCTCGGTTTCTTATATTCTAAAACAATAAAAACCAGACTATTAAGATGACGTAAACCTTTTTTCAAAGAAAGGTAACTTCCTAATTGCTAAATATTTTTTCATGATTCACTTTTCTTGGTAGTAAAGCAATCTTTGCAAATAATCCACATTGCTCTTTTAGAAGTGAATACTATGTTTGATATAATATGAACTCTTAAAAGAAAATAACTTCTTAATTGCTATGAATTATTTGGTGATTAAATTTTCTTGCTGGTGAAGCAAGCTTTGCATAGAATGCGATATTGCTCTCTTGAGAGGTAAATACTGTTTATGATATAAATATTGTAACAAAAATAACAACAAATGTAGCCGTTTCTAATCCACTGCAGGACAAAGGCCTCGCATGTCATTTCATGTCTTGGGTTTAGCCAACATGGTGATTTCATCACTATGCTGGCCATTGCAGACTGGATATGGGGGGAGATTTTCCTCTTACAGTTCACAGCAAACCAACCTATTATGGGTAGCCCTGGCTAGAATAGTTTTGCTGATTAATGGGATACGCAAGAAGGGGTAGATATTATATACGTATCTACAAATACTGTATATGTAAGTATATAAACATTTATATGGATTTATTTAGTAAACATATATGTATATATATATATATATATATATATATATATATATATATGTATGTATGTATGTATGTATGTATATATATATATATATATATATATATATATATATATATATATATATATATATATATATATATATATATATATATATATATATATATATGTATATATGTATATATGTATATATGTATATATGTATATATATATGTATATATATATGTATATATGTATATATATATGTATATATGTATATATATATATATATGTATATATATATATATATATATATATATATATATATATATATATATATATATATATATATATATATATATAATATAGGCTTGTGTATACAGTATATACAAGGTAAGTTAAGATGAGTTCTAGGAAAAAAGTTGCAGTTTGTTAAAGCTGCAAATGTATTTTGGTGATAACGGTTTAAACTAATCTGTGGGATCCCGTTGTCCCTCTAGCTGTCATCAGTCACTCACCTACCAGCATGAGGTTGAAGGGAGCTGAAAAAGAGAAATCTCTTGATCTCTCGAATAAAATGAGCAAGTGGGAAGTGAGAGTAAACATTTAGTTCCCGGAGAAGAGTGGAAAAAATAAGGAAAAATCTCCAAAGCCTTGCAATAAGTTTGTGGAGCTTCTTCACTATCTCACACTCTCTTATGACTGGATAAAGCTATTGTAAAGTCTACAAAAAAGCCAGTAAGATAATTCCAGAAAAGGAAGACCTTTCCCTGGCATACATGGAGAAGATGTGACCAATCTTGTGGAAGAAAATCTGATAATCATGGTCGATAAAATTGCCAAAGAAGTTGGCCTAGAAAATCTGCTAACTAGAAAGGCAACATTTGCCAAGCAAATGCAGCATATTTCACTCCATCTCCCTCCACATGCAACCATGGACTGGCCTATAACAATCTTTTCGAGAAATGCATCCACGATAGATTCACAAGAATTCATTCTGAATTGTTATATGGTTTCACTAAAATGGCATAGGGGCAAAACTGCTATTATTTTTTCTTTTTCTTTTTGGTAAAATAATAGCCGAAAATCACCCAGATTAATCATTTTGAACTGATGTATACAAAAGATTTGATTTGCATCATGTGCAGATATATCCGGGGTATCCTCATACGAAATTTCATGTCATCAGGTCATTTGGTGTAAAATTGAGGGCACAGGGGCCGAAAATGTAAATTTTTGGTCTTGAAAACATGTAAAATAAAAATTTTGACAGATCATATGCCAAAAATTTTGATGACTTTCTATTGGTATTTATCTAAGGCACCTTCGTAACAATCATTTTTCTCAGAAAATGGCAAAAGACAAAAAGACGATAAAATTATTTCAAAGGTATGTATTTTTTTTTTTTTTTTTTACGCACCTGGCTATTGGCCCATTAGATCTTTGTGCCAAATTTCAGGTCATTTGGCTCAGAAATGACTGAGATGAATTGATTTCAGGACTTGCTAGGAAAACGAGAAGAAATTTTAAGAAAAACGTGTTTCACTCCTACGCAGTGCAATAAAATAACGATCGATTGATTTGCCATCGAGGCTGGTCTAGAGAATCTGCTTATCACAATTGATTAAATTGACAATGAAGTTTAATCTGCTAATCACTATAGATTAAATTGCCAATGAAGTTTGAAAACCCCACGACTCATTTTCGAATGTGAATGAAATCTTAGCTTCGGTAAACTGTTAGTTTATTTGGTCTCAAAATCATTGCTCGAGTTCCAGCTGAGTCATAGAAAAGACTTCTTTGCAGAGCTTTTAATAATGATTAAAATAAAAATACAACTTTTGATATTCATCATAGGATGTGAATCATGGATTCTTTAATATAACCTTCGTTCTAATTATTAATATAGTCAGTGATCACTTAAGGGTCAGTTGGATCAATAAAGTTCAAATAAGAGAGATCAGTTTTGAAAGGAATGGCACAGTTTTGGAAACCTGGGAGGAGCAATTCTTGTAGATTTCCTTAGAAGGTAACAGATAATCATTTTGTGTATATGTGAATTTATATGTATATAATTGCATACAGTATATTTTGTGTATATAATACGCTCTTATATTTTGTTCACAGTTCCTGATTAACTTTGATAGACGCATTTAATGTATAGATGCTCTTCTTTGGTAAGTAAGCATAAGGAATTCATATCCCATAAAAGTAATTTTATCTAAATTTATGTGATTTTGTTCATGTCATATGATATCTAATTGGTAATCATCTCTCTCTCTCTCTCTCTCTCTCTCTCTCTCTCTCTCTCTCTCTCTCTCTCTCTCTCTCTCTCTCTCTCTCTCTCTCTCTCCCCCTACAGTAAAATTTCAAAGATTTTTGGCAACATCCCATTCAAACTAAATTCTACTTAAGATTTGAGTAATATTACTTATCATGTTTAATTACTATGCTTGAGTTTTCCCTTTGCTCAAAAATATTGTAAATACCACACCCCAACCTTGGGAATATGGAAATGTAGCTCCTAAACTGAATAGAACTTAAAGTATTTAGACTTAAAAAAAAAACTACTAGCACTGGAGCTCTTACTGTAATTCTCTACTTATAAAGAAGTAAGATTGTTTAGTGGGTATAGGGACTACTTTATATCAAGTGTCTAGCTACAGCCATCTCTGTTTGAGTCGCTTAATATTTTATTTATCTATTCAACAGTACTATCAATTCCATTATCCTACTAACCATCTTCAATATCTGTATTACTTCCAGATAAGAGTTATTTAAAATCTTCTCTGCCATCTTTGATCTGAAGCTTTCTCTTGTATATTTTCTTCCAAGTATTCCGACCAGCCTTTGCATTCAGATCTTCCCAGACTGTGCCCTCCTTTATAAATTACTGTTATCCATTCCATCCATTTTTTTTCTTTATCTTTTAACTAATTATTTGATTAGAACGGTACTTTGACACAGCGTGCTAGACACTTCCCACAAATATTTGATATAGTAAATGCAAAAATAATGTTAATTGAAGCATTTCACTTTTTTTTTTTTTTTTTTTTTTTTTAAGTAAGTCAAATCAGTTGAATTACCAAGTTATACTATCGATGTGTTTAGTACGAGAAGGTAAGATTACCGAATCAAATCCCATAATTTCAAATTAAAACCCTGTATATAACGTCAAGAGTTTCATAGACTTTAACAGAGGTTACTTTTTAAAGCTTAGGAAACAGTAATTGTACAAGATAGTCATCCAGTATTTACCTTACTTAAGATATCTGAAGTCTCTATCAACTTTTTCTTTTACTGTTATTTTTCATAAGTGGGTTACTATCCTTGCTGGTGCTCTTTGTATTTGCAGTATACTGCTCCAACAGTTTTAGGATACTAGGGTGGCAAATAATGTTACTGATAATGTTATTGGGAAGGGAAGCATGCTATACGTTCTCTCTCTCTCTCTCTCTCTCTCTCTCTCTCTCTCTCTCTCTCTCTCTCTCTCTCTCTCTCTCTCTCTCTCTCTCTCTCTCTCTCTCTCTCTAACATGCAATGACGATATTGATGATTACAGGATCTACAAATCTGTAGATATTATCCGTTAACCTCATAATCTGTCAATCGTTCTGGTGTCTAGGCCTGGCGAGGTTTCCCGTGTCGAGTCAAATTAAGCCGCAGGCTCCACTCCTGGCGGTACTTTTCCGTCAATTCCTTTAAGTTTCATACACTAGAGTCTGGAAATCTTATTCAACCGTTCCACAGCTTGACTTCCAAAACAGTGCTACATTATCTGGGTTACTTTTTCCATCGTATCTTTGAATTTTCCAGTGATTAACTTCTGTTGAAAATGGAAAATCTTAATTTAGAGCATATTACATGTTCGATAGATATTAGGGGAAAATATAAGGCTCACCGTGAGAAAGCAAGGGAGGGAGGTCAACAAACATTAGATTGTTTAACGTAGCAAACTGATTTGGTTTAGGTTTTAAAGAGTCAATAGCAATGTTTTAAAGGTCAAGCAAGAGAAAGGTGCTTTAATTAACTTGACTTGAAAATGCAATATTGTTAAATAATGATGGAAGGTGTTTATAGCTCCGTCAAATACCATTCCTCTCAACTATTTAATTTTAACATCTTAAAACTAAACAACCCAATTTTTAACTGATAGTAGGGATGCAGATAACTCCTAACATGTCTTCATAATCGTAACCTCAATACTACTACAAAGTATTCTAGAAGTTACATTCAAAATGTGACCAGACTATGGAAGTATCTATCTAATGTCTTCTTTGAATCGTTGGAACTTGCAGAAAATTTTTATATAATTTGTTGAATGGGCTAATATTAATCTCTCTACATAGTTCATATTATTACAAATATATTTTAACGTCTTTTACAATGGTCTTAAAATATTTTATCTTCATAATCGTATTGTTCAAATATTTTATGGTTTGTATCATTCATTTCTTCTCAAGTATATAACTTTTATGTATGACTTTGGTAGGAAGTTTGTATTAACCATAACAATTACCTGGAACATAGATGAAGAATTGTTAGTAATTATTTCTCAGCTGATCTCATCTTTTGTCGTTCAATTTTTCTTGGTGGGATTTAATGAGACGTTGGTATTCTTAAAATACAAGTTTAATGCAACTTATGACTACATTGCTCTTTGACAGCTGACTCCTAAGTGTGTGTGGAGCGTCATACACAATCTGACAAAACCAAAACATTGTTAAACAAAAGAGCATCGCTATAAAAAAAAATTAAATCCTACTCCAGTACAAAACTATAAAGAATCACATCCTATCTCTGAGGTAATCAACAAATGTTTGAATCCTAATACCAAAACAAATCATTACACTTATGTACAAAGCATAACATGTTTTATTCATGCAATATGATGCAATGTTGCGCAATACCTGCAACACTTGAAATAATATAGTACATTATTACAATAATACATAAGTCTCCTCCCCCTTTACTTGACATTGTAAAAATCTTCATAAATCTAATCTCTCAGGGGGCTTTCCTCTGTTAATCCTATTAGGAAGCACTTTAACCTCATCTTGTACTGGTACATGAATTGGTTCTGAATCTACATTTGATGTTGGACCATCTTGGTTAATATTTGACTCATTTGATCTAACTACTTCTTTAAGTTTCTCATCTCTAACATTCACATGCTCTACTGTCTTTCTGTTTAACGGCTGTAATTGATCAACATGACGTTTTACAACATTATCACCAACACGAACATCATAATGTAAATTTCCTATCTCTCTTACAATCTCTCCTGGTACCCACTTCTCTGGAGTGTTGTACGATCTTACCATGACATCACACAAAAATAAAAAATGTCTTACATTAGGAAGCTTTACTACTTGTTTATACCCTTTATCTTCTAAATCACTTTGCAAACTTGGATACAACAAATCTAACTTACACCTTATCCTCCTCCCCATCAACAAATTTGAGAGTGTCATGCCTGTTGTGCTGTGCGGCGTTGTTCTATAAGACAATAAATATTTTGATACATGCAAAAATATATTACCTGAATTTGCTTTTCTACACTTCATATTGTGTTTAAACGTTTGGACAAATATTTCATCCTCTCCATTAGTAGATGGATGATATGTTGCTGGAAATGTATGCTTTATACCATTGACATTACAAAATTCTTTAAACTCTTCTGAGGTAAATTGTGGACCAAACAAAAACAAGTAATTTAAAAAAGGACCTGCAAAATCTATATGCACTCTTTGCCATGGATACCTAGGTAACTCCGACGGGTGCATTCTAGCAAATTGAGGATTGTTCTGTTGCATAATACAATTCATATAATTCTTTATATAAGATTCCACATCTTTATCTACACCTGGCCACCATACAAAAGTTCTAGCAATTGACTTTGATCTTACAATACCTTGGTGATCAGCATGTATTTCAGACAAATCTTATTTCTCAGTGAATTAGGAATAACTACCCTTGAACCTCTCATCACTATTCCTTGTGTTACACTCAGTTCATACCATATATCCTTATACGGTTTATAATTTTCCTCTTTTCCTCATAAGTCCCTACCTGTCATTAAACTCTCCAAAACCTTACTAAGCACTGGGTCTCTCTTGGTACTGTGTGCTACATCTTTTGCAGTTATTGGTACATCATATACAGAAATTAACAGAACACTGTCATCATACTCCTCTGGAGCTTTGTCTACGGGTAATCTATATAAAGCATCTGCATTACCCAAGTTTGATGTTGGACGGTATTCTATATCATAGTGGTACGCTGCTAACGTAATTGCCCAACGTTGTAGTCTTGCAGTTACCAACGTAGGTAAACTTGCTTTTGGACCCAATATTGCTAATAAAGGTTTATGATCTGTAACAAGTGTGAACTTTTTCCTACCATAAAGATACATATGGAATTTTTTAACTCCATAAACTAACGCTAAACCTTCCTTTTCTATTTGAGAGTAATTCCTTTCTGCCTTGTTCAATACTCTAGAAGTGAATGCAATTGGTTTTTCTGTTCCATCTGGCATTACATGAGATAATACTGCACCTAAACCTATGTTTGATGCATCACATACTAATTTAACTGGCAAATCCATTTGATAATGTACTAAGAATGTAGGTGATGTTATTTCCTGCTTGATTCTTTCAAAAGATTCCTGACACTCTTTTGTCCACTTCCATTCTACACCCTTATTCAACAGATTATACAATGGATGTGCAATTGTAGACAAATTCTGAATGAAATTCCCATAAAATGCTACTAAACCTAGAAATGATTGTAATTCCTTAACATTTTCTGGCACTTTTGATGATTGTACAGCTTTAATCTTCTCTTTAGTTTTGTGAATACCGTTGCCATTTATTACAAAACCTAAGTATTCCACTGAATCAACTTCTAAAATACATTTGCTCTTATTTACTCTCATATTATGTTCCTTCAACTTCTTCAGAACTGTTCGCATTCTTTCTCTATGTTCTCTTGTGTCTTTACCAGCAATTAAAATATCATCTATAAAAATGAATACTCCTTGCATTCCTGAAAAAATCTTATCCATAGTTTGTTGCCATATAGCTGGACTACTTGCAACTCCATAAGGTAATCTCTTTGGTCTAAACAAACTTAAGGATGTATTTACTGTACATAATTCTTGTGAAGTTTCATCCCTGGGAAGCTGTTGAAATGCTTGTCTTAAATCTAATTTAGAAAAAACACTGCATTTTGACATAGTTGCAAACATGTCTTTCGGATTTTGTAAGGGATGTTGAGCTACTTGCAGTTGTGGATTTAACGTTACTTTGTAATCTCCACATAACCTAACCTGTCCACTTTCCTTCACAATAGGAACTAATGGTGTAGCCCAATCTGAATATGTAACCCTTTCCCAGGAACCTTCATTTTCTAATCTCCTGATTTCTGTTTCAACTGCACTTTTCAATGCATACGGTACTGGTCTCGGAGCACAAAATCTAGGAGAACTGTCAGGTTTCAAAACTAAAATTGCTTTTGCGTTCTTTACTGTACCTATTTTATCTTCAAATACGTCTTGAAACTCTGATATGATATTATCCATAGATATTTCATTTTTGTTTTCATCTTGTCTACCTTTAACCTTCAAAATACTAGGCCAATCTAACTTCAAATACTGTAGCCAATCTAAACCTAGCAAAGTTTGTCCATTACCTTTTACTACTGTTAATGGCATTCTCTCTAGTTTTTGTTCTTTGTACTGTACTTCTACGTTCGAAGCACCTATTACCTGAATATCAAAACCATGATAACCTTTCAAAACTCTATTTGTACCTTCTAATAACAAATTAGGAATGCTTTTAGCCGTTTTCTCAGATATAATTGATACATCGGCTGCTGTGTCAACTTGCATCAAAATTGGTTTACCATTTATGATTACTTTTACCATGATATGTTTCTTTGCACCTTTGTTGACGGAATTAATGCGAAACGCAAAATCAGTTTCTGACCTAACCTGATTATCATGAACATTTTCCGCTTTATTCTCTTGACCAATAGCATCAACTGTAGCATTTATTTTCTTTGTGTACTGTTTAGGGAATCTACAAGCAGTTGCAAAATGACCCATCTTTCTGCAATTCTGGCACGTCTGTCCAGTAGCAGGGCATTTCTTTGCTTTGTATGCAAGATGATCAGTTTTACCACACCTATAACACTTGGGTTTTTCCTGTTGTTTCTGTGTATAAGCCTGATTCTGATATTTATGAACATTAGTGTTAGGCAATTTTCTATGACTAGGCTTTGACATATTCCTTCTCTGATTCTCATTGGTTTTCCACTTAGAACCTACTGTATTAATTTTAGAATTTTCCATTTTATTGCTTGTAGAACTACCTATTATGTTACTTTGCCTATTTGATGTTTCTAAAGCTCTGCCTGTTATCAATACCTTTTCTAATGTTAAATCTTTATGTTGCCATAATTTCTTTCTTAGCTCTTGTGATGTGCAATGTGCAATTACTTGATCTATGATAACATTTTCTAACTCTACAAATTCACATGAAACGGCTAAATTCTTTAGTCTAGTCACAAATGCATCTAAACTTTCATTTTCTTTCTGATAAGGCTGCGCTGAAAACTGGTATCTTTCAAAACATTTATTGACCTGAGGAGCAAAATATTTGGTAAGAGCCTTAATTGCAGCTTCACTTGTGTCATCTGTAGGCTGCAAAGTCTTAAACACTTCCCGAACTTCCCTACCTGCTGTATGAAGTAATAATGCCTTCTTTTGGGCATCCTTCATGTTCCCTAATGCTTCTAAATAAATCTTAAATTCGTCACACCACTGTTGCCATCGTATTGCAACAGAATTGGGCTCAGCGGTGATGCTGAAACGTTCAGGGTGTTCTATATCAAAAGGCATTTTGAGTCTTGCCTTCCTACCTACAGTAGGTTAAGCTACTATTCTGCAGTCACAAGTTTACTTCCTAACTGTTTTGTAGCCTACCCAACTTTACCCTTTCTTGTTTTGTTTGTTTGATGAAATTCCTGTTCTGCTGCTTGTACAATCTTCATTGGGAGATTTTCCTCTTGTCCCTTAGTGTACAAACGGACCTTCTCTTGTGCTGGCCGTCCTTTTACATAAGGCCCAATGTTTCTTCTGCGTGTTTTCGTCCTCCTGGGCGTCGCCAATTTTTATGTATGACTTTGGTAGGAAGTTTGTATTAACCATAATAATTACCTGGAACATAGATGAAGAATTGTTAGTAATTATTTCTCAGCTGATCCCATCTTTTGTCGTCAATTTTTATGTATGACTTTGGTAGGAAGTTTGTATTAACCATAATAATTGCCTGGAACATAGATGAAGAATTGTTAGTAATTATTTCTCAGCTGATCCCATCTTTTGTCGTCAATTTTTCTTGGTGGGATTTAATGAGACGTTGGTATTCTTAAAATACAAGTTTAATGCAACTTATGACTACATTGCTCTTTGACAGCTGACTCCTAAGTGTGTGTGGAGCGTCATACACAAACCTGAAAAAACCAAAACATTGCTAAACAAAAGAGCATCGCTCTGAAAAGACTTAAATCCTACTCCAGTACAAAACTATAAAGAATCACATCCTATCTCTGAGGTAATCAACAAATGTTTGAATCCTAATACCAAAACAAATCATTACACTTATGTACAAAGCATAACATGTTTTATTCATGCAATATGATGCAATTTTGCGCAATACCTGCAAAAATTGAAATAATATAGTACATTATTACAATAATACATAACAATAACTTACTTAAAGATCCTTATTTCCTCTCCCCACTGGGCTATTTTTTCCTTTTAGAGAGTACTTACGCTTGTTGCATAATGCTTCTCCCGCTAGGGTTGAAGCTTAATAATCAATAAAAATTACTTACATCAACCACAGCTGTAAGTTTCAAAGAACTGTTTTTTTCTTATGAGTTCACTAGGCACCTGTTCTCTTTCAAGACAACACCATATTGCTTTGATGTTTATTTGTTACTGTTGCAGTTACAATAATTTGATAAAAATTCTTTCTCCATGTAGTACAGGAATATTTTACTATATAATAGGCAGTACTTGACCCCCCCCCCCCAACCCCCCCCCCCCCCCACCCCCCAAAAAAAAGAAATAGGAGGTTATTCAGAAATGAAATGTACATATCTAAAATAAATTTACCTTTAAAATAATATTAATACATACTCTCATTTATCTAATAGTAAAAGTTCTTTCCAGAGTCAGCATAAACCCCAAATGGTATTCTTGTCATCAGCAATCCTTCTTATCAAGGACTCCTGCACAATCAATCCATGCAGAAGGTAAATTTCACTGCAATAACATGGAAAAAAATCAAATACAAAAGATGAAAAACAAATAAGCCAAATAAATTATCATGCTGTAAAGCCCATATTACCAGTTAGGAATGGACTAGATTTATACAGGTAATTTCCCTTTTGAAATACACCAGTTCCTGGAAAATCAACCATTTACAGTTGGGTTCTATATATTTTTGAGATTTAAAAGTATTTTGGATCAAGCAGCAGCAGCAACAATAGGTATAGTTTCTAATATCAGTAGTAGTTACAATTACCAGTTCCATGGAGCAGAAGCATAACAAAAATTTAGATATTTTCATGTACCAACAGCATCAACTTTTGAAACTAGCAGTTTCAATTAGCAGCAGCATCAGCTGCAAGTAGGAGTTTCGAGTAGCAGTGACATCAACTACAAATTAGTGGCCAAAACTAGCCAAAGTAAAATTAAGAATGGTATCTAATAGTAGCAGCAGCATCGATTACAGCAACTAGCAGTTTCAATTAGCTGCAGCATCAACTACAAGAAGCAGTTTCAAGTAGCCATATCATCAGCTACATGAAGTAGTTTCAAGTAGCCCCAGCATCAACTACAAATGGTAGCCAACAGTAGCAGCAGCATCGATTACAGCAAGTAGCAGTTTCAATTAGCTGTAGCATCAACTACAAGAAGCAGTTTCAAATATCAACTACAAGAAGAAGTTCAAGTAGCCACAGCATCAACTACAAGAAGCAGTTTAAAGTAGCCCCAGCATCAACTACAAATGGTAGCCAATAGTAGCAGCAGCATCGATTACAGCAAGTAGCAGTTTCAATTAGCTGTGGCATCAACTACAAGAAGCAGTTTCAAATAGCCACAACATCAACTACAAGAAGCAGTTAAAAGTAGCCATAGCACCAACTACAAGAAGCATTTTCAAGTAGCCACAGCATCAACTACAAGAAGCAGTTTCAAGTAGCCACAGCAACAACTACAAGAAGAAGTTCAAGTAGCCACAGCATCAATTATAAGAAGCAGTTTCAAGTAGCCACAGCATCAACTATAAGAAGCAGTTTCAAGTAGCCACAGCATCAACTATAAGAAACAGTTTCAAGTAGCCACAGCATCAACTATAAGTAGCCACATCATCAACTATAAGAAGCAGTTTCAAGTAGCCACAGCATCAGCTACAAAGAGCAGGCTGAAGTGACCACAGCATCAACTACAAAGAGCAGTTTCAAGTACCTGCAGCATCAACTACAAGGAGCAGTTTCAAGTAGCCGCTGCATCAACTACAAGGAGCAGTTTCAAGTAGCTGCAGTATCCACAACAAGAAGCAGTTTCAAGTAGTCTCGGCATTCAATACAAGTAGCTGATTAAAGTGGGTGCAATTTCAAGTAGCCGCAACATCAAGTAGCCACAGTGTCTAGTAGCGTTTTAGAATAGCCACAGCATATAGTTGCACCTACAAAAAAGCAGCTTCAAGTAGCAGCAGTGTATAGTAGCAGCTTCATGAAGCCACAATGTCTAGTAGCAGCTTCAAGTAGTTGCAGCGTCTAATGGCAGCTTCAAGTAGCTACAGCATCTAGTAGCAAATCCAAGCAGCAGCAGCAGCATCTAGTAGTAGATTCAAGTAGCTACAGCTTCTAGTAGTAGTTTCAAGTAACTTTGGCACCTAGTAGCAGTTTCAAGTAGCTCTAGCATCTAGTAAAAGTTTAAATAGCCAGGGTATCTAGTAACAGCTTCTGGTAGCCATGGCATCAAATAACACTTACAATTGGAACATTAATATCATAACAATTAAAATTGCATTTGCATTAATGTTTCAATTGCATTGATATTGCAACTGCGTTATATAATTGCGTTGATGTTGCAATTGCATTATAATTGTATTGCAATTGTATTTTTGTTGCAGTTGCAATTGTATGGTTGTAGCAGTTGCATTGGTGTTGCAATTGCAAAAGCGATTGCATTAATGTTGCAATCGATGTTGCATTAATGTTGCTATTGCTGTTAGATTGATGTTGCATCGATGTTGCATTAATGTTGCAATTGCTGTTAGATTGATGTTGCATCGATGTTGCATTAATGTTTCATTGATATTGGCATTGTAATATTAATTTTGTAATTGCAATTGCAATTGCATTGATGTTGTGTTGATATTACACTGATGTGGCAATTGGACTTACAACATAAATGTAATTGCAACATACATGTAATTACAATTATATTACTGCTGCAAAATACATTAATGTTACAATTTCAATTGCAATTGCATTAATGTTGCAATTTTCATTGCAATCACATTACTGTTGCAATTTTCATGGCAATCGCATAATGTTGCAATTGTCATTGCAATTGCATAATGTTGTAATTGCAGTACAGTGACATTAATGTTGCAATTATATTGCAATGCAATGGCATTAATGTTGCATTTGTATTACAAGTGCATTAATGTGATTTCAATGGCAGTGTAATTGCATTAATGATGCAATTGCAATTTCATTGTAATTTCATTATTGCGCTTGCAATTGCATTGAAATTAAATTGATCCTACACTTGCAACTGTATTGCAATTTCATTGATATTGCAATTGAGATTGCATTGTAATTGCATTGATGTTGTCATTCCAATTGCATGTATTTTGCAGTTGCATCAATGTTGCAATTCCACTTATAATTGTAATTTCATTGATGTTGCAACTGCATCAGCAACATACGTAATTGCAGTTTTGCATACCAGTGGCAACTATTGCAATTGATGTTGCATTGATGTTGCAATTGGATTTGCAATTGAAATTGCCATTTGACTTGGAATTGGAATTGCGACTGCAATTTACAATTCCAATTCCAATTGTAATTGCAACTATAATTGCGATTGCAACTCCAATTGCAAATGCAATTGCAACTATAACTGCGATTGAAACTCCAAAAATAATTGCGACTGAAACTCCAATTGCTATTGTAACTTAATCGCGATTGTAACTCCAATTGCAATTGCAACTTCAGTTGCAATTGCAACTCTAATTGCAATTGCAAGTCCAATTACAATTCAACTCCAATTACAATTGCAACTCCAATGGCAATTGAAATTACAATTGCAACTGCATTGGCAATTGCAATTGCAATTGCAATCGTAACTCTAATTACAATTGCAATTGCAGCTCCAATTACAATTGCAATTGCAACTCCAATTACAATTGTAGTCACAATTCTAATTGCAATTGGGTTTGAAACTCCAATTGCAGTTGTTACTTTAACTTCAATTGCAATAGCAACTCCAATTGCAATTGCAACTCAAATTGCAATTACAACTCTAATTGTAGTAGCAACTCTAATTGCAATGGCAACACCCATTGCAATGTCAACACCCATTGTAATAGCAACACCCATTGCAATGGAAACACCCATTGCAATTGCAACTCTTATTACAGTTATAATTGCAATTACAATTGTAATTAGAGTTGCAATTGTAATTGTAATTGGAGTTACAATTGCAATTGGAGTTTCAATTGCAATTGTAATTTGAGTTACAATTACAATTGCAATTGTAATTGGAGTTGTAATTGTAATTGCAATTTTAATGGGAGGTGCAATTAAAATTTTAATGGGAGTTGCAATTGCAATTGTAATTGGAGTTGTAATTACAATTGCAAATGTATTTGGAGTTGTAATTGCAATTGCAATTGTAATTGGGGTTGCAATTGCAATTAAAATTGAAATTTTAATTGGAGTTGCAATTGCAGTTGCAAATGGAGTTGCCTTTGCAATTGCAATTGGAGATGCAATTGCAATTGCGAGCTTCAATTGCGATTGGAGTTTCACTTGGAGATGCAATTGAAGTTGTAATTGGAGCTGCAATTGGAATTGGAATTTAAATTGGAGTTGAAATTTCAATTGTATTTGGAGTTGCAATTGCAATTGGGGTTGCAATTGCAATTGGTGTTAAAATTGCAATTGGAGTTAAAATTGCAATTGGAGTTGTAATTGCAATTGCTATTTGAGTTACAATTGTAATTGCAATTGGAGTTGCAAATTGAATTGCAGTTGCAATTGTAGTTGGAGTTGCAATTGCAATTTAAATTTTAATTGGAATTACAATTTTAAGTATAAATTTGAGTTGCAATTGGAGTTGCAATTGGAGATGCAATTGTTATTTGAGTTGCAATTGGAATTGCAATTGTTATTTGAGTTGCAATTGCAATTGGAGATGCAATTGCAATTGGAGTTGCAATTAGAGATGCCATTGGAGTTGAAATGCAATGAGTTGCAATTCCAATTTTAGTAGCAATTCCAATTGAAGTTTCACTCAATGGGTCACACTTGGAGTTGCATAACAATGGGTTGTAATCGGAGTTGCATAGCGATAGGTTGCAATTGGAGTTACAATTTCAATGGGTTGCAATTGGAGTTGCAAATGCAATGGGTTGCAATTAGTTGCAAATGTAATGGGTTGCATTTAGTTAAAATTGCAATAGGTTGCAATTAGTTGTAATTGTAATGGGTTGCAATAAGAGTTGCAATAGCAATGGAGTTGCAATTATGGTTGCAATTGCAATGGATTGCAATTAGAGTCGCAATTGCAATGGGTTGCAATTGGAGTTGCAATTGCAATATGTTTCAATTGGAGCTGTTATTGTAATGGGTTGCAATTATAGCTGCAATTGCAATGGGTTGCAATCAGTGTTGCCAATGTAATGCGTTGTCATTGGAATTGCCATTGCAATAGATTGCAATTGGAGTTGTAATTGCAATAGGGGTTGCAATTGTAATAGGGGTTGCAATTGCAATGGGTTGCAATTGCAATTGTAATTGCAATGGGTTGCAATTTGGAATTGCAATTTTGATGGGGCTGAATTGTAATTATAATTTTAGTGGGTTGCCATTATAATGGGGGAATTGCAATTGCAATGGATTGCAATTGAAATTGCAATGGCAATGAGTTTCAATTTGAGTTGCTATTGCAATGGATTGGAATTGGAGATGGAATTGCAATTGGAGTTGCAATTGGAGATAAAATTGTAATCGGAGTTGCAATTGGAGATGCAATTGGAGTTGCAATGCAATGAGAGTTGCAATTGCAATATTAGTTGCAATTGAAATTTTAGTTGCAATTGCAATTGGAGTTTCATTTGCAATTAAAGTTGCTATTGCAATGGGTTGAAATTGGAATTAAATTGCAATGTGTCACACTTGGAGTTGCATAGCAATGTGTTGCAATTGGAGTCGCATTGCAATGAGTTCCATTAGGAGTTACAATTGCAATGGGCTGCAATTGGAGTTGGAAATGCAGTGGGTTGTAATTAGAGTTGCAAAAGCAATGGAGTTGCAATTCCGATGGGTTGCAATTAAAGTTGCAAATGCAATAGGTGGCAATTGGAGTGGCAATTGCGATGTGTTGCAATTGGAGCTGCAATTTCAATGGGTTGCAATTATTGCTGCAATTGCAATGGGTTGCAAATTGAGTTGCCAGTGCAATGGGTTGCCATTGAAGTGGCATTGCAGTGGATTGCAATAAGAGTTGTAATTGCAATATGGGTTGCAATTGGTTTTGCAATTGCAATGGGTTGCAATTTGGAATTACAATTTTGATGGGGTGCAATTGTAATTATATTTGCAATGTATTGCAATTGGAATTACATATGCAATGGCAATGGATTGCAATTGGAATTGCAATTGCCATGGGTTTCAATTTGAGTTGCTTTTGCAATGGATTGCAATTGCAATGGGTTACAATTGGAGTTTCAATTGCAATTTTTGCGATTGGAGTTGCAATTGGAGTGGCTATGGGTTGTAATTGAAATTGCAATTTCAATGGGTTTTAATTTGAGTTGCTATTGCAATTGCAATGGGTTACAATTGGAGTTTCAATTGCAATGAGGTGCAATTGGAGTTGCAATGGGTTGCAATTGGAGTTGCAATGGGTTGCAATTGTAGTTGCAATTGCAATTGGAATTAAACTCGTGCTTTCATTTGGAACTGCTGCTTCATGAAACTGATGCTTGCAATTGGAGTTGCGCCTTCTTCAGAATCTGCTGCTTGCAATTATTTCCACTGCTACTTGAAATAGCTGCTTGTAATATTGTTCCCATTACTAATTGAAACGGATGCTTGCAATGGTCCACATAGCTAATTGAAACTGGTGCTTTTAACTGTTCATATTACTACTTGAAACTGATGCTTGCAATTCGAGTCACTGCTACTTGAAACTGATGCTTGCAATTCGAGCCCCTGCTACTTGAAACTGGTGCTTGCAATTAGAGATTCACCTATTTGAAACCAGTTTACAATTGGAGCTGCTGCTACTTGAAACTGATGTTTGCAATTGTTTCCACTACTACTTGGAATGGCTGTTGTTTTTTGTTTCCATTGCTACTCTAAACTGCTGCTTAATATTGTTTCCTTTGATAATTGAAACCGATGTTTGCAATTAGAGCTGCTGCTACTTGAAACAGAAGTATGTAATTGGAGCCTATGTAACTTGAAACTGATGCTTGCAATTAGAACTTTTGCTATTTGAATCTTTTGTTTGCAATTAGATCTGCTGCTACTTGAAACTAATGCTTGTCATTGAAGCTGCTGGTACTTGAATCTGTTGCTAGCAATTGGAGTTGCTGTTACTTGAATCTGCTGCTTGAAATGGTTTCCACTGCTGCTAAGAATGGCTGTTGTTAATTGTTTCCATTGCTACTCTAAACTGCTGCTTGATATTGATAATATTGACACTTGAAGCTGATGGTTGTAACTGGAGCTACTGCTACTTGAATCTCCTCCTTCCAAATGAAGCTGCTGCTACTAGAAACAGCTTTTTACAATTGTTTCTTTTGCTACTTGAAATTGATGATTGCAATATTTTCCATTTCTAAATGAAACTGATGCTTGCCCTTGGAGCTGCTGCTACTTGAATCTGCTGCTTAAAATTGGATCTGTTGCTACTTGATTCTGCTGCTTGTAATTGGAGCTGTTGTTACTTGAATCTATTGCTAGAAATCTGAGCTGCTGCTACTTAAAAATGATGCTCTTAATTGGAGCTGCTGCTACTTGAAACTGATGTTTTGAAATTATAGCTCCTGCTACTTGAAACTGATGGTTGTAATTAGAGCTGCTGCTACTTGAATCTTAAGTTTGTAATTAGAGCTGCTACTACTTGAAACTGATGGTTGCAATTTGAGCCGCCAGGTGGTACTTTAAAAGGCTTGGAATTGCTGCTGGTGTTACTTGAATCTGCTACTTGCAATTGAATCTGCTGCTACTTGAATTTTCTGCCTGCAATTGAATCTTCTATTACTTGAATCTTCTGGTTAAAATTGGAGCTGCTGCTACTTGAATCTGATTCTTGTAATTGAAGCTGCTGCTAATTGACACTTATGCTTGTAATTGAGCAGCCGCTACTTGAATCAGCTGCTTGCAATTGTTTTTGCTGCTCCTTGAAACAGCTGCTTGCTAAAGTTTCTATTTTTTCTTGAAAATAATGCTTGTAATTGGAACATCTGCTACATTAAGCTGCTGCTTTCAATTGTTTCCACTGCTATTTGAAACGGCTTTTTGTAATGGTTCCTACTGCTACTTGAAATTCTGCTTGCAATTGTTGCCTCTTGCTATTGAAACTGATGTTACTTGAAACTCTATTCATCGCTACTTGAAAATGATACTCTCAATTGAAGCCGCTGCTAATTGAAACTTATGGTTGCAGTTGGAGCTGCTCCTACTTGAATCTGCTGCTTGCAATTGTTTCCAAAAAGCAAAGAACTTAATAACTGAGTAGCCACTGCTACACCCTTGTAGCGAACATGGGGAAATCGATGTGTTCACAGAAATTCCTTAGGAGGCTAATAGAGAACCTGATGGATAGTCAACCGTTGCGGGTCGTAGCCAGAGAGAGAGAGAGAGAGAGAGAGAGAGAGAGAGAGAGAGAGAGAGAGAGAGAGAGAGAGAGAGCATCAGAAGGATATAGAGAAACTGGAATCGGTAAAACTAGGGTTACCAAACTAGTTCCAGCAAAAATACAGTTTGGATATGGACGGGGGATGGAACGTTTGAACATATTTGATCTACAAACTCGACGACTAAGAAGACAGTTAAAAGAGGCATTCAGAATTCTTAAAGGAATAACCAATGTAGATTATAACCATCTATTCACGCTTAGCACAATTCAGTCCAGAGGTAACAGATACAAACTGAAATTGAAAAGATACAACGTCACTTAATGTGGTAGTTTCTGTGCATAAAAAATAACAAATACATGGAACAGACTTCCAGCGGATGTAGTAAACAGAAAAATGGTAAAAGAGTTCGAGAGTAAGTTAGAAGTGATCATAAAGACACTCTAAACGTTCAAAACAAATCGCTCCACCCGAGCAAATGAAGCCTCCCTGGATGGAACAAAATGAATGAGAAATTCAAAATCCTTGTAACTCTCTCTCTCTCTCTCTCTCTCTCTCTCTCTCTCTCTCTCTCTCTCTCTCTCTCTCTCTCTCGCTGTTTTCTTACATGGGACGAGAGAATAGAGCCGAGTCTTTAAATAATTTTTAGAGATGAATCTTTAGATAATTTTTCTGCTGACGAGGCTATAAAAGTTTTCAGTATAAAGAAAGGAAACAAGAGAAATGCTTCTCCGATAGGATTTACAAGATAATGAATATTATTCATTCCTGTATATACTCCATGTCTCAGTATGGACGGACAAATAAAACTAAGTCAAATCAAATTTCATTTAATGAATTTGGGTACGACTGTTCGTATAGCACTCGGACGTTGCTGAAACACGATGTCTTTACTTAAGGCATTTAGACTCTTTATACATACACCATTACATTTAAACAATCATGATGGCTACATTTTGCTGATCCAAACAAAAAGCTTAATAACATCAATTTAATTCCTTGTTTGTTTTATAAAAGCTTGTCCGTTCAGTCCAACGTCCGAAGCTGAATGACTTGTTCACCAACTAAGACCAACCGAAAAAACTTACTGACACGCCGCCTACTGGACATTCCATCCATCAAGGAAATTAATTTTCCTCTTATTCATAAATTCAAACGTGGAAAATTACCCTTCCTGTATATACTCCATGTCTCAGTATGGACGGACAAATAAAACTAAGTCAAATCAAATTTCATTTATTGAATTTGGATACGACTGTTCGTATAGCACTCGGACGTTGCTGAATATAAAGAACGGGGGCCTTCGTTTGTAATGAATAAATGTTAAACATGTTTGGATCAGCATTATAATGAACAAATACAATACTTCTACAAGCCAAGACTTAGAGATACTTTTAACATTTCATCGATACTATCTTTCACATAACCGTCTTTTGCGGTTTCACTAGCCCAACGACCATGTCGTTTAAACATACGATCTTTGGCACCGTTGTTAGCTGCTGCGGTGGCTCCTCCAGATCTTAAAGAATGAACAAAATACTTTTTCACATCTGACACATGAGGCTTCAATGCATTTATGAATATGTCACGAAGATTTGTGTAGGATATAATTTTGTTCACATTTCTCACCTTATGTCCAGTTTTTGTAGCACTTAGATTACAAAACAAGTAATCATCACCATTCAAGTTTGCCCATTTTATTAATTTCACAGTGTTATCTACAGGACAAATATCTGTACCCGTTTTTGCAATCATTATCCAAGATCCATCTCTATATTTGTCAGTCTTGCTGCCTTCCATAAAAATGGCCATATAAGTAGTATGAAATACAATGTTAGATATCTTAATACTTAACATTTCACGACTTCTCAAAAATCCAGAAAAGCCTATCAAAAATGCACAAATTGTTCTCTGATTTTTTATATTATTGTATTTGTATAGTCTGTTGTACAAAGAGGTAATGATATTAGCAGTGATCGGTTCTTTTTTAATGACTGGTTTCCCCAAAACTCTTTTGACTGCTTCTAAAATATTTTCAACTAACTTTGAATTCGTTGGAGAATATAGACCATTAATGTTATGGTACCATTTTATTGCATAAAAAGCAACAATAACTGAACTAGGTGAATTTACAGACTGAATTAACCCTGGATAGGTACGCTCCTCGGACACCCCTTTAAGGGTATACTCGGACGCGAACGACCCCGACGCCAAAAAAAATTCTTGAAAAATCAGTTTTTGCAGTAACCTCCTTTTTTCTTTTGCCAAAAAAAAACTTCAATGAATGCTTAAAACAACTGTAAAGATAAATACTACTCATCTGCAGAAAAACTATTTATTATAAATATTTTAAAAAATTAAGTAGAAAAAAAAGACCTGACATAAAAATTCATAAAAAAAAAGTTTATACATATATACACAAATCATTTTAGGAATTGATTCTTGAATGTTTAGGACACATCTTGATGTATTTTGGATGAAGTCAGACCCATGGAGGTGAAGATCTGAAATGAGAAAAAAAGAGTAACTTTTTTTGGCCAAAAAAATTTGTCCAAATTTCATGAATTTTTTTGGGTACCCAAATGAAATAGGAAGTTGCTAATTTTTTTAGGGAATAAACATATATTATCCTAAAATAGAAATATGTAAAAAAATCTTCATTATTTTGTAAATTACATTTATATCAGGGGCCATATCTAAAGGTAATTTTTTGAGTACTTAGAAATTTCGTAAAAAAATACATATATTTAATATATAATATGATATTTATGCAGGTAAAAAAATACCAAAATATCACAAATTCTATAGGGAACAAGAATATATATAGATAGGGCAGCTTACGCTTCGGATATGTCCACAAAATGGCCGCCAACCACACTGACTCAGACTCCCTAATCTGCCACTTGAAATGTAGGAAGGGTATGTCAATTTCAAGGTGTTATTTACTAATCTAATTATTATTGGATATGCATAAAAATTGTATGGTGGGTTGCTGGATAATTGTCGATTATTTTACGACTATAAAATTGAAATTCTGACCCAAAAAAATTTTTTTGAAGGGAAATAAAATCGAAAAAAAAAAATGTAAAACAATATAATATTTTAGCTAAAAAAATTTGATGATATTCAATCAAAAAAAAAGTAAACAAAATTTTCCGACAAATAAACATCTAGAGGACTCATTACTCTGTGATAGTTCCTTAGTACGTAGTAATTTTGAAAGAATTGGGAAAAAACGAAAAAATGGCAATCACCGGAAAATCGAACACATACCTATATATACGCCATATCTGGCTAAAAAAAAGATAGGCATGGGTAGCCAGATCATCTAGAAACACTTTCCAACACTGTAAAAATATAAGTTTTGCGACACTACTTGCCAATTCCTTACGGTAACATGACTAAGCGAAAAAATGCAAAACAAATAAAAAGGGGCACTCGCGGAAAAATGGCTAACATTCTAATATACGGCATTTCAGAAAAAGAAAATTCAGCCACGTGCTAGGCAAACCATCAAGGCACATTTTCCGACAAATAAACATCTAAATGAATCATTACTCTGTGATAGTTCCTTAGTACGTAGTAATTTTGAAAGAAATGGGAAAAAACGAAAAAATGGCAATCACAGGAAAATCGAACACAAACCTATATATACGCCATATCTGGCTAAAAAAAAAAGATAGGCATGGGTAGCCAGATCATCTAGAAACACTTTCCAACACTATAAAATTATAAGTTTTGCGACACTACTTGCCAATTCCTTACGGTAACATGACTAAGCAAAAAAAATGCAAAACAAATAAAAAGGGGCACTCGTGGAAAAATGGCCATTCTAATATACGGCATTTCAGAAAAAAAAATTTCAGCCACGTGCTAGGCAAACCATCAAGGCACATTTTCCGACAAATAAACATATAAATGAATCATTACTCTGTGATAGTTCCTTAGTACGTAGTAATTTTGAAAGAAATGGGAAAAAACGAAAAAATGGCAATCACAGGAAAATCGAACACATACTTATATATACGCCATATCTGGCTAAAAAAAAAAATAGGCATGGGTAGCCAGATCATCTAGAAACACTTTCCAACACTATAAAAATATAAGTTTTGCGACACTACTTGCCAATTCGTTACGGTAACATGACTAAGCAAAAAAAATGCAAAACAAATAAAAAGGGCCACTCGCGGAAAAACGCCCAACATTCTAATACACGGCATCTCAGATAAAAAAAAAAAGACATGCACGTGTTAGCCCAACCATCAAGGCACACTTTCTAACACATAAACATGAAAAAAAAATCAATAATATACGGCAATTCCTTACTACGTAGTAAATTTTTACAAATATTGAAAAAAAACAGAAATTGGCAACCGCAGTTAAATACCCAATATACCAATAACTACGTCGTATCTGACAAAAACAAAATCACGCATGGGTAGCCAGATCATCTAGACACACTTTCCAACACTAAAAAAGCAAAAGTTTTACGACACTATTTCGCAATATCTTACGGAAAAATGACTTGGCAAAAAAATGAAAAAAAATGAAAAAGGGGTACTCGCGGTAAAATGCCCGACATTCTAATATACGGCATCTCAGATAAAAAAAAAGACATGCACGTGTTAGCCCAACCATCAAGGCACACTTTCTAACACATAAACATGAAAAAAAAAATGAATAGTATACGGCAATTCCTTACTACGTAGTAATTTTTACAAATATTGAAAAAAAACAGAAATTGGTAACCGCAGTTAAATACCCAATATACCAATAACTACGTCGTATCTGACAAAAACAAAGTCATGCATGGGTAGCCAGATCATCTAGACACACTTTCCAACACTAAACAAGCAAAAGTTTTACGACACTATTTGGCAATATCTTACGGAAAAATGACTTGGCAAAAAAATGAAAAAAAATGAAAAAGGGGCACTCGCGGTAAAATGGTCCTCGTGGTAATGAACGACATTTTAACTAAAAAAAAAATCATGCACATGGTAGCCAAACAATCCACCAAGACTTTCCACAACTGATAACCTATACAAGTTGCACCATTCTACGACAATTTCATAATACGTAATAACTTTGATAATTATGCAAACTACCTTTAGAAGGGCAAACTCGGTCGCGCTCGACCCCGACGCGTCTCAGAAATCGGGGAAGGAGTACAGCTACAGCAATGCACATCTGGACACTACTAGAGCGTGTAGGGGAGACACCTCCTGCAGGTCGATCACCCACAAATTCAGTCACGGGGGTGAGTCACGTGAGAAAAACCTGTTTTTTTTTGACGCTCGGGGTCGCGAACGACCCATCGTACCTATCCAGGGTTAAAGAAGCCAAATATATCGCTACTATGAAAGATTTGACGGGCAAAGCGTCTCCACTTCCCAAGCCGTTGCATGATACCCACTTCTGAAAGCGCACAAATGCTCCATGATATTTTGAACTGGTAGAATCTGCCCTTGATTCCTTCAACAAATCCGGAAGTAGGTGCACTTTTCCCGCCATCACTTCTGGGAGCTGATCAATTTTGGTCTTATGGATCTGAAAAAACACACGTAAAGTCGACGGTTAATAAAACTGAAATTGGACATAACTTCAATATAATACATTTAAACTTTTAAAGACCAATTCAAATATACCTGCACCTCCGCAATACTGCTTGTGCTTTCAAACACGGCAATACTGCCTTTGTTATAACTGTGCCTCCGCAATACTGCTTGCGCTTTCAAACACGGCAATACTTCCTTTATATAACTGTGCCTCCGCAATACTGCTTGCACTTTCAACCTCAAGTATGGCAATACTGCCTTGTTATAACTGCGCCTCCGCAATACTGCTTGCGCATTCAAGCACGGCAATACTGCCTTTATTATAACTGCGCCTCCACAATACTGCTTGCACTCTCAACCTCAAGTACGGCAATACTGCCTTGTTATAACTGCGCCTCCGCAATGCTGCTTGCGCTTCCAAGCACGGCAATACTGCCTTTATTTATATAATACTTTTTCGAAATAAAACTGCGCTCCCGCAATACTGCTTGCGCTTCCAAACACGGCAATACTGCCTTAATTTATATTATAATTTCTGAAATATTACTGCACCTACGCAATACTGCGTGTGCTTCAATTACCACTGACTATTTTGCATCTCCGGCTTTAAAGTTATGTTTTGAATGCAGTATCAAGTTTGTCAATTTTCATAAAACCAAAAATTAGACACAGTGTAACTTTTATATAAGCAGTTCCGTACGAGGGACGTAGCCTCACATTCGCCGCAAATATAATATTGACTAACTTATTGAAGAAAAATCAACTTGCAGTGCCAACATACGGAAATTCAAATCAATATTTCCAAACATACCTTTTCCACTCCTACTTGACACATAATTCTCTCTGTTAATTGGTAAATCGAACCAATCAACTACCTCTGGTATAAACGACCCTGTTGGACAAAGAAATGGCCAAAACAAAGCTGATTTCCAGCAAGGCACAACAAGAACACCAGCAGCTTTGTCAAAGGCCATTTTCTTGATAACCTGTGTAATGACAGTGATTGGGGGAACAAATAATCCGAACTTTCCTCCCCAATGTTCTGAGAAAGCGTCTATACCGTTACACGTGGGACTCCGATATCTTGAATAATACGAATTCAGTTGCGCATTATGTTCGGAAGCGAACCAATCAATATGTGTGTTTCCAAATCTAGCCTGAATCATATCAAATATTTTAAATGAGATACCCCAGTCATCAATGTCTATAATCTTTGACAGATAATCTGCTTTTTCATTCATTGTTCTAGGAATCCATTCCATTTCCAACAAAATAGACTTTGCAATACAAAATCGAAAAATATCAATAGCTATACTCTGCAATTCCACCTTCAGAGAACCTTTCGATACGATCGCTTCAACCCCTTGATTGTCAGTAAACCATTTCACCCTCTGACCAGTCAGAATATGATCTAACGACTGTAAAACACGATAAACAGTTACCAATTCTCGCCATGTCGAAGACTTAAGACTTTCTTCAATGGACCATGTACCATATGAAATACCGGTTTTCGCACTGACTGCGTAGCCAGCAAACCCTGTACTACTAGCGTCAGAATACACAATTTTTGAGCATTGAAAAGACACATTGATATGTTTTATATTCAGTTCCGACAGAGATATTTGCCAAAATTCTAGTTGTCTCTTACTTTCATCAGAAATTTTTATATACTGATCCCAGTGACTAGCAGCGAGTACGTCAATACTTAAATTCCGGGTCATTATTTGAGAAACTTTTCCTATGACAACACTCATTGAAATAATTTGACCAATACAGCTCGCTACTTTCTTAACATGAACGTACCTGTGTAATTTAATACTATTCAATATTTATGAAACCGTATTGATGCACTTAAGTAATCTTCGATCAGGGATGAATATCGAACTGTTTCCGGAATCAAGCATCACGCATAAAAACTCCAGAACCTGAGTGGGTGACCAGATACATTTCGTTGCATTCGGGATAAATCCCGATGACAACAGATCATTTTTTATATGCTGGCTAAGTTTAATTGCGCCAACAAGAGATTGCGAACAACCGTATCCATCATCTAAGAACATGGTGTCAAACCTTCCCTCACCGCGCCATTTCTTCAGCAGCGGTCTTGTCAACTTTGTAAACATATAGTAGGCGCTTGAAATTCCGAAAGGGAGAACATTAAACTTGTAAAAATTAGTCTTTCCTTCCCTATTTATCCAAGAAAACCCAAGGTATTCTGTGTGAGGCTCATAGATGTCAACAAAATTATAAGCGCTGGTCTATTCAAACTTAATTTGATAACCCTTGCTTTTAAATAATGATAATGCAATTCTAATATCTTCATATTTTACAGGTTGTTTCCACAAATGCTTATTCACTTCTCTTAAATCAAGAATAAGTCTTTTACGTTTAGAATTTTGAATGGAAACAGTCAACGGATTTACAACATGGGGGGGGGGGGCTTTCGCAAAGTGATATTAGTGCTCTATCTGCTAGATCTTGTATAGCTTCTGAAACAAAATCAAATTCTAACAAAGCAGATTTATTGTTTTTACAAAATGTTCTCTAAGGTTTCGAATACAAAGGTAACTTATAGCCTTTTTCTATTACGTCGAGTACAAAGTCACTCAAGCCAATTGACCTCCAAAATTGAATATGTTTCTTTAACCTACCCCTAACTATTATACTTTTCTGTCCCTACTCACATTCATAAAAATCATGGATAAATCTATTATAGCCAACATACTCATCTTCTAACAAGTCTGTTGACACCTCCAGTTTACTTCCTTGCTGGCCCACCAGTTGCCTGCTCCCTGCCGGCACTGGCTGCTCCGAAAAGGGTTGCACCCCTGGAATAGGGACAATTCCGCCGGAAGTGTGAGAACTCCCCACAAGCAAAACAGGGTCCTGGAGCGACGGAGCCGGAACTTCCGGTATTGAAACTATTGGTGCTGGTTTGGCCACGAAAAAACCTGCCTCTTCCAACCGGACCAGATCCATATGGTTTATGACCGGAAACGCCTGAACCCCAATAATTGTTTCCGGCAGTAGAGTCAAACGACCGCCAAGAACCGCCTCGGGGATAACTTCGAGTCTTCTGCTTTTTGAGCGCCCTGCTCTCAGCCTTGTTTATTCTAGATTCATCCTCACTGTCGGACGCAACAGGATTTGTTTTGTACTCCCTGACAGTTTCCCATCCGCCTGCTGATGTATCCGCAATTCTAACAAGTTTATTCCTTTTATATACTTTGTCTCTAACTTCCTCAAGCCATTCTCTCACATAGTCCAATTTTCCGTTTTCTACGCCCCAAAGGCACTGGTTAATTGCATCTTCAAGTTCACTATTAAACTCATATTGGTGTTTGTTTCCAAGAAATTTCCATGAGAAGTCCTTTTCAGTTTTTAATTTCTTCACTTCAGTGGCAACGGTTAATGAATTGCCTTGCACATCTCTTTTTAAGTTCGAAAGTTCTGCCAAAATGGTATTCAGTTGAACTTGAATACCAGAGTCACTATCACCATTGCTTGCCATTTTATGCCGTGTAAAAGATTTGCCACGCCTTTGTATATATAATAACCGGTGTTATAAAAGCTTGTCCGTTCAGTCCAACGTCCGAAGCTGAATGACTTGATCACCACCTAAGACCAACCGAGCAAAACTTACTGACACGCTGCCTACTGGACATTCCATCCATCAAGGAAATTAATTTTCCTCTTATTCATAAATTCAAACGTGGAAAATTACCTTTCTTGTTGGAAATTGTAAGAATGAATGAGGAAGCAGTAAAATGAGAATGATGAACACAAGATCAGATGAATAAAAGTAAAGACATACGTTAAGGTACCCCCGCTCTCAAAGGTATATACATATACGTTTTCATATACACATACACATTCATACATATGTTGGGAAATAAACTCTTTGAAAATCAGAGGCGCAAGGTGTGGGGCGTGCAGTTCAAGCAAAAGATTTAGTATACACGTAGAATACATACTTAAGAGAGAGCGAGAGAGAGAGAGAGAGAGAGAGAGAGAGAGAGAGAGAGAGAGAGAGAGAGAGAGAGAGAGAGACCTAATGTGAAATAGCTTTCCTGAGAGAATAATCTGGGAACGCATCGTGACTTGAAAATAATAGAATGGAAAATAAAGGAAACTTTAGAAACCCTTTTATCTTGGCGTTCATCGTCATTTCACAATCAACTGGTCCTCTCCTTCTTTTAATATAAATGCTAATTCTTACTATTTAACTGCCCAAAACAGAAAAGATTAGAGAAAAATAAATAGGGATAAACACCTCACTGGTAGCATTAGGATTATAAAGAATTCTATTGTTATCTCTGATATTAGTTTAAGAAAGTATATAGAAGCTAGCATCTTTACACTTAAATTCACCATGTCTTCCGCTTACTCAGATAATTTGATATTCGTAATTACTGTTAAAACAACTTTCCAAAGCTTTTTGTATAGAAAAACTTCCATTTGTAAATGTCAGTTCATAGAATGGAAATCTAATTTCTTGTCACTTGATACAATTACCATTGTATCTTTCCTCGTATTCTCATTGTTTATTTCCTGTTAATAATTATCAAGGTGTAATACAATTTAAAGACTAATTCCTGTATATTTGGGGAATTCCTAAAGTTACAGCATCACTGATCAAACAAATTAAGAAAATTTAAAAGATTATTTTCCTAAAGCCTTCTCGGAGATTTCTGCTAAATTCTCATACGAGCTGGAATATATGAAAATATTAGAGTTGAAAATATATTGAGATGATAAACAACGTTAGATATACTGTAAATGAGACTTGTGTTAGCCTATTCAAAAGAACAAATATTTCAAGAATTTTGAATTTTTTAACCTGTTCAAAAGAATAGCTATTGTAGTAAGTTTGAATTCCCAGAGATTAAAAGTTTAAAGGTCGGCCATGAATGGCGGAGGCAAGGGACAATGAAACTACCTTAGCAGGACATTGCCATGTTGACTGACGATATATACACACAATCAGCGCCCAAGCCCTCTGTCAATCAAGCTAGGATCAGGGAGGGCCAGGCAATGGCTGCTGATGACTCAACAAGTAGACTTACAGGCTCTCTCAACCCCCCTCCCTCCTTAGCTCACTAGGATGACGAGGTCGCAGACTCTAAAATTATCTATGAAGCTTGAGTGGACATCGAACTCAAGTACATCAGATCGCCAGGCATGGATGTGTCCACTGACTTTCCTGCTGTGACGGGCCAGGAGTAGGTTGTGAGTCAAAGGCCATATGAATGCAGCTGAGTAACTTTATTAGACACATCGAGTATATATACACACTAGGTCTCGGTAAGAAGGTCAAAAATTACAAAAGTGCTATTTCTTGTCAAACCGGCAACCGGTTCTTTTAACAGTTAACAATGAAGTAAGCAAACAGGTTAATACAAGTTGCTGTCAGTAAGAGGGGAGAGCGAAGATACAAAGGATAATATATACAAAAAAGAGAAATGTCGTTATTTTGTACGATCGTCTGACACACGGGTGGTACATGGCTCCCCCTTAAAAATGACATACTGTACATGTTAAATAGGGTGCCCTGATCTAGAGAGGTGAACTGTAGGCAGGTCATCTGGCAGGAGATAAGCAGGTTTTAGACAATCAATGGAGAACCAGTCTTCTTTGCCACGAATGTTTATTATGAATGCTTTCGGACTGCGTCGGGTAACAAGGAAAGGGCCCATGTAAGGGGCCATTAGCTAGTGTCATTGTGTAGGAAGACGTACGTTGCAGAGTGCAAGTCTGTCTATATGTGATGCTACGCTGGGGTCTTGTAAGTCTGGCGGCATGGAGTAAATTTTTTCCAAGATCTTCGGAGGAGGCAGCAGAAGGAAAAAATTCGGCAGGGACGACCAACGGGTCACCATACACCATTTCAGCTGCCGAGATGTCCAGGGTGTCTTTAGGAGTGGTTCTTAGTCCCAGGAGGACCAAGGGAAGCTGAGTAAACCAGTTGGAGTCCTTGCAGCGGGACATCAAAGCTGCTTTGAGGGTACGATGAAAACGTTCAACCGTTCCATTGGCAGCGGGGTTGTAGGCAGCTGTCTGATGTAGGGTGATGCCCAGGAGATTCGCTAATGATGTTCACAATTGAAGAGGTGAAAGTGGTACCCCTACCAGAAGTAATATGCTCAGGGATACCAAATCTTGCTATCCATCCTGAGAGTAAGGCAAATGTACATGAGGCGGACGTTGCAGTTTCCATGGGAATGGCTTCAGGCCAACGAGTGGAGCGGTCGATGAGGGTAAACAGGTAAAGATTTCCTTGTGATGTGGGTAGGGGAACTACAACGTCGAAGTGGATGTGGGCGAAATGACACTGAGGTCAAGGATAGGTGCCCACTCCTGAATCCATGTGTCGATGTACTTTGGAAGTTTGGCAAGAAGTACAGGCGCAGACCAAATCCTTAGTATTCTTTGTAATGCCGTGCCAAATGAACTTGGTCTTCAGCAGCTGTGCAGTAGAATGGCACGAGGGATGTGAAAGGCAGTGAGTGAAATCAAAGACCTGCCGGCGCATGGGAGCAGGAATCCATGGTCGCAGTCTACCAGTACTGACGTCACAGAGGAGGTTGGTGTTGGAGTCGTCGAGGGCGACTTTTTCCCAACAGAGCGATGTGTAGGATGTCCTACATGCTTGATACTCAGGATCCTGTCGTTGTGCTTCAGCCATAGGGTTGTAATCTAATCCAGTTGAACGGTGGCCAACGTGTTTCTTGACAGGGTATCGGCAATGGGATTAATTTTCCCAGGGATGTGTTGAAGGGTGCAATTATATTCAGCAACGGCGGAGAGATGTCGGCGTTGACGGGTGGACCAAGCATCAGACTGTTGAGTGAAGGCATGCACCAGAGGCATGTGGACTGTGCGAATGACGAAGGGCGTACCTTCTAAGAAATGGTGAAAGTGACGGACAGCCAAGTGCACCCTCAGCAATTCGCGATCGAAGGTAGAATAACCCGATTCTGCCTTGGACAGTTTTCTGCTGAAGAAGGCCAATGGGCGGGGAGAGCACTGCACCAATAGGTAGGGGGTCTACAATGTTGATGTGAATATGAGCGAAATGACGCTGAGGTTGAGGAAAGGTGCCCATTCCTGAATCGTATGTCGATGTACTTTGGAAGTTTGGCAAGAAGTACAGGTGTAGACCCAATCCTAAGCATCCTTAGTAATGCCGTGCCAAATGAACTTCGTCTTCAGCAGCTGTGCAGTAGAATGGTGCGAGGGATGTGAAAGGCTGTGAATGAAATCAAACACCTGTCGGCTCATGGGAGCAGGAATCCACGGTCGCAGTCTACCAGTACTGACGTCACAGAGGAGGGTGGTGATGGAGTCGTTGAGGGGGACGTCTTCCCAACGGAGCGATGTGCAGAATGTCCTACATGCTTGATACTCAGGATTGTGTCGTGTGCTTCAGACAAGGCATAGTAATCCAATCCCAGTTGAACAGCGGCCAACGTATTTCTTGACAGGGCATCGCCAACGGGATTCATTTTCCCAGGACGTGTTGAAGGATGCAATTGTATTCAGCGATGGCGGAGAGATGTCGGCATTGATAGGTGGACCAGGCGTCAGACTGTTGAGTGAAGGCGTGCACCAGAATCATGTGGTCTGTGCGAATGACGAAGGGCATATCCTCTAAGAAATGGTGAAAGTGACGGACAGCCAAGTGCACTGCCAGCAATTTTCATTCGACAGTTTTCTACTAAAGAAAAAGCCGTTGACCACCTGTTCGAGTACTGCACCAATAGCGACGTCGCTGGCATCAGTGGAGAGAAGGAGAGGAGGATGTGGGACGGGAATAGTGAGAGCAGCAGCGGTTGATCGGGCATTCTTTGCGTTACAGAGGATTTCTTGAAGGGGACCCCACTTCAGGTCTTTTGGCTTACCCTTGAGGGAGGCATAGAGGGGAGCGAGAGTGGCGGCAATGGCTGTCAGAAAACGGTGATAATAGTTGATCATGCCCAAGAACTCCTGCAGGGCTTTGACGGTCGAGGGTGTGGGAAAGTTCTGAACGGCTGCTACCTTCTCAGGGAGAGAATGGACTCCTTTAGGAGTGATGCGGTGCCCTAAGAACGACATTTTGTTGGCGCTAAAGGTACACATGTCGTACCGGACTACAAGGCCGTTTTGTTGTGGGCGGTCAAGCACGATGCGCAGGTGACAGGGGTGTTCATCTTTTGAGGAAGAGAACACAAGTATGTCATCCACGTAACATACGCAGAAGGGGAGGTCCCCTAAGATGGCATCCATGAGACGTTTAAAAGTGACCAAAACAGGAGTAATTGAAGGTGTATCTACCGAAGGGAGTGGTGATGGTGGTCTTGGTGATGTGTTCTGGGTTCATAGGCACCTGATAATACCCCTTCAGAAGGTCGAGCGTGGAGAAAACCTTCGCTTTGTGCAGGTAGGAGGTCACATCGGCGATGTTTGGGAGGGGGTAGTGATCCGGTTCTGTTTGCTTGTTCAGGCGCCTGCAGTCCCCACATGGACGGAGGGAGCTGTCTTTCTTCAGGACGATGTGTAAGGGTGATGACCATGGGCTGGAGGCCTTTTGGCAAAGGCCCATTTCTTCCATTTCGGCGAACGTCTGTTTGGTGGCTACCAATCGATCAGGTGACAGTTGTCTTAATTTTGCGAAGACTTGGGGTCCCGTCATCTTGATATGGTGATAATGATATGGTGATAATTACAGTGTTTGGTAAGAGCCGTGGGCGTTTGGCGAAGTTCTGGACGGAAATCTTCTGGGTACGACGTGAGGAGGTGGGCATAGGCATCCGTGGGTCCGCTGATGTGGAGAACGAGGTTGGAGGGGATGGATTGAAGAGGTGTCGACAAGTACAAGTCTGCGTTGACCAATGGTCAGTTGGCGACATCGACCAGAAGAGGGAAATGGGAGAGGAAATCCGCACCGAGGATTGTCAATATGACGTCAGAAACGAGAAACTTCTAATTAAATTTGCTCTTCCCAAACGATAATGTGAGGCTCTCGTTACCATAGGTGAGTATTGCAGATCCGTTGGCAGCTACCAGGCGGACGTCGGCAGACTTAGACAGAGTACGTTGTGTCTTCAAGAGTTCCCTTGGCAAAAGAGAACGACAAGCATCCTTGTCTACCAAAAATCGTATGCCCGCTCCTGCATCATGTAAAAAGAAAAGATTAGAAACACGGGAGGCCACCACCATGAGCGATGGCCTACTGACACGTTTTTTGGCCACTGACAATCCTTGGCACATTTCTTTGCGGCAACCAAGAATCTGGAGTGGTAGTAGCAAAACTGCGTCCGATAGGCGTCAGTAAGTGGCTGTAGAAGTCGTTGGTTGGGGCGCAAGCGAGTGGTGGGTGTTGGGTGGCTTTGTCGCCGCTCCAGCATGTCACAGGGTAGGCGTGTGTGTCCTACGGCATTCACGTCAGCTTCGGTTGACGTTGAATAGGTGTCTTCTTCGTCAGGAGTGGAGGCGTTGATGGAGGCCTTGAAGGTCATGAAGTGGCTGTCCATAAGGGTGTCGGCTTTGGTAATCAAGTCCTTTATGGGTAAATTATCGACATCGGGTATGGCAGCGCCTACTGGTTTGTGTAAACGGCGTACTCACGAGGAGAGCAGTCTGCGGCAGTTTGTAGGCGAGCGATATTGGTCATTCCCCTGAGGGCGAGCGAAGCCCTTCGGTCCCACAACAGTTGTTGAGAGAGCTGAAAAAGCTTTGCTTTACAGGGGGCTGGCCACGGTGAGTACTGCTGCAGAAGGAATGTTTTGAGGGCGCTATTGGGGTGTCTCCTTGTTCACAAAGCCAGTCGGAGATTTCTGGGAAAGGTGTCCTCGGGTATCGTCGCGAGAACATTATCTGCTTTGGTGGTTGAGTGAGTCACGCCCTTGACGCTGAACTGGACCTCTGCGCGCTGAAACCAAGCAAAAGCCTCTCTGCTGGTGAACAACGAAAGTTTGAATGGGGCAGAGCCACCTTCCATGGAGTCCGCCATAGTAACAGTGAGGGGGGGTTGGGAGGCAGGAGAAGCGAATCGGCCTCCAGGGTCCCCAATGTGACGGGCCAAGAGTAGGTTGTGAGTCAACGGCGAGATGAATGCAACTGAGTAACTTTATTAGACACATCGACTATATATACACACTAGCTCCCGGTAAGAAGGTCACAAAATACAAACATGCTATTTTTTGTCAAACCTGCAACCAGTTCTGTTAACAGTTAACAACGAAGTAGACAGACAGGTTAATACAAGTTGCTGTCAGTGCAAGGGGAGAGCGAAGATACAAAGGATAATATATACAAAAAAGAGAAATGTCGTTACTATGTACGATCGTGTTACAAAATATAGCCGTAGCTGGAATGAGTATTATAAATGAAATTCATAAAATTTATTGATGGATAAAGAAAAGAGAAAGGACTATGATGTTTGGTGAAGATAACTAAAGGTAATGGCTTTTGATATATTCATCACATACTTATGTAATAATTTTTCTTCTATTTTGTAGTTTTTACAAAATCATCAATGAAAGTAAATGAGTGTGAATTATATTAATAATGTTGTGTATTGTGTGTGATTAATTAAAACCAGTGAACGCTTCAAATTGTTGAGAAACGAACCAAAAAAACCAGATGCCTATTTTTTCCTCTGTTGTAAATGAAAGAATAGTTTTGTGTGTGTTTTTTAAATGTCTCGTGTGTATATTTTATAACAATAGTTTTTCTGAAGCCTTTTCGTTTGAGCAGATAACATGCCCATGTGAATACAGAAGTAGACAGATACAATTCCTAGATAAGACTTTTCATTGTTTTATAGATATAGCAGTGTGTATGTGTGTATGTATGTATTGTGTTAAGACTGATAACCATGGGTATGTTATGGGGATTTAATAAGCTTAAATGCAAGCTCTTCATTTCTTTAAACGATGCACAGCAGACAGGAAACTTGCTTTTAAATTAATGAAGTATTTAGTTCTGGGAAATAGTAGGAGTTTCCGCCAATTACTTTAATGCAGTTATCTTTTATTTCTTAGTTTCTGCAGTCGAAAATTTACTGCTTAGCATACCAATTTGGCGTTTCTGTTGGCATATATATGTTCATTACGTTCTAGGAAAAATCATTATACATAAAAAAACTAAAAGAAAAGTTCACGTTATAATATTTATATAATGGTTTACTATTCGCTTAAGCATTTTTATTACGTGTTTTGAAAAATCATTTAATATAAAAAATTAATGGATGAAATCTTCCCGCAAAATATTTATAAACAAAGAAGTTTTTCTTGGATGCTTTTATTGGTTTAAAAAATTATGAAATATAAAGAAATGAGAACAGTTTTCATGTAAAACATTTACGAAAAGTTAGAGAAATCTTTCTTGAAAGCTTTTAATAGTTTCAAAAGATCATGAAATATACAAAAAAAAAAAAGAAAGAACGCTATATGTAAACTATTTAGAGAAAGTTAAGAGTAATAAATCTTTCTTGGAGGATTTAATAATTTTAAGGACTTAACATTGGCAACTGGTGACTCCAGAATTTAATTTGGAACTTTTGCAATCACCATTGCATCAAGTTGATTATATTTTTTCTTATTTCTGTTCACTTTACTAATTAATGTGAAGTGATTGATATGTTGAAAGTCCTTATTTTCATCTTCATAATTCCCAGGAGCTAGTGCAGATCCATACTGACAAAAGTTTTGACTTTTATAATTGATAAAAGTATGATTGATTTTTTCTACAAGCTTTCGTGCAATTAAAATATGTGGCTTATTCGCTCTCAGTTTATTAAATCTACTAGCAATTATGTATTGTTGAAAACCGATGCTATTAGGATATCTTAAACATTTAAGATTTAATGGGAACAACGTTCAAATATCTGAAACATTTCAGATTTCTAAGGAGGCAGTAAATTCTGATACCCAAAATGTTCTAAATTTCTAATAAGAAAAAAGTTCTGATATCTAAAACTTTTCAAATGCCTAAAGATCAATATATTTTAATAATTGAAACAATTTAGATTTCTCAGGGGCAATGTCATCTAATATCCGAAACCTCTCAGATTTCTGAAGGGGCAATAAATGCTAATATCTGAAATAGGATATATTTTTAATGGAAAATAAATTCTGGATACCTTAAGTATTTTAGATATCTAATAGGAAATGAATTCTAATATCTGAAATTTTTTTTTTATTTCTAAGGGATAATAAATTCTAATATTCAAACTTTAGATTTCTAATAGGAAATAAATTACAAATATTAGAAGCATTTTAGATTTCTAATAAGAAATAAATTCTAATTTCTGAAACATTTTAGATTTCTAATAGGAAATAAATTCCAGTATCTGAAACATTTTAAAATATTTATGAGAAATAATTATGATATCTGAAGCATTTTAGGTTTCTAAGGTGTAATAAATTATAACATCTGATATATTTTAGATTTTTAATGTGAAATAAATTAGCATATCTGAAACATTTTAGATTTCTAAAGGGTAATAAATCTTGATATCTGATACAGTTTAGATTTCAAAGTGGTAATAAATTCTAATATCTGGAACATTTTAGATTTCTAATAGTTAATGAATTTTATCTGAAACATTTGAGATTTCTAATCAGGAAAAATTCTAATTTCTGAAACCTTTTAGATTTCTAATGGGAAATAAATTTTTGTATATAAAATATTTTAGATTTCTCAGGGATACTAAATTCTAATATCAGAAACATTTTAGATTTCAAAGGGGTTATGAATTCTAAATATACGAAAGTTTTCAAGTTTTTAAAAGTAAATAAATTCTAATATCTGAAACATTTTAGATTTCTAATGGGAAATACATTTCAATATCTGAAAAATTTTAGATTTCTAAGGGGTAATTAATTCTATTATCGGAAATCTTTTAGATTTTAATGTGAAATAAGTTCTAATATCCGAAATATTTTAGATTTATAAGGGGAAATAAATTCTAATGTATGAAAATTTAGATTTCTAATCGGAAACAATTTCTAATATATATAAATTTTTTTAGATTTCAAATGGAATTAAATTCTAATATCTGTTACAGTTAAGGTTTCTAGAGGGAAATAAATTCTAATAGTTGTTACATTTTATGGTTTTAATGGTACATGAAATATAATACCTGAACCATTTTTGGTTTCTAACGTTAAACAAATTCTAATATTTGTTACATTTTGGGTTTTAATGGTAAGTGAATTCTAATACCTGAACCATTTTTGGCTTCTAATGGGAAATAAATTATAATTTCTGAAACATTTTAGATTTCTAATGGGAAATAAATTCTAATATCTGAAAATTTTTAGATTTCTCATGGGAAATAAATTCTAATATCTGACAATTTTTAGATCTCTAATGGGAAATAAATTATAATATCTGAAACATTTTAGATTTCTAATGGGAAATAGATTCTAATATCTTAAAAAAATTTTGTTTGCAAAGGTAGGAATAAATTCTAATATATATGAAACATTTGGGATTTTCAATTGGTAGTATATTCTAATATATGAACATTTCAGAGTTTTTAATGGAAAATAAATTCTAATATCTAGAAATTCTATATCTTTAATGGGAAATGTATTCTAATGTATGTTACATTTAAGGTTTTTAATGGAAATATATTCTAATGCCCTAAGCATTGTAGATTTCTAATGGGAAATTAATTCTAATATCTGTTACATTTTAGATTTTTAATGGGAAATAAATTTTAATACCTGAAACATTTTATATTTATAAGGGGCAATAAATTCTAATATCTGTTACATTTTAGGTTTCTAATGGAAAATAAATTCTAAATCTAAAATATTTTAAATTTCTTATGAGAAGTAGATTCTAATATCTTCTACATTTTAGTTTTATAATGGGAAAGAAACTCTAATATCTGTACTATTTCAGATTTTGTAACATCAATTAAATACATTCTCTTCCACCAACCCTCATCTCTCTCTATCATCCTTATCAAATAAACTACCAGTAAACAAAACTATTGGTGTCATATCCAATGTCTTGTCATTACTAGGAAATATATGCTATTAAATGTTTTATAATATCTGCTGAATGAGCGTAAAGACAGTTATCAAAGTCAGTAATGGTTATCACAGAGTTAATAGCTCTCAAACTATAACTATCCTTCTCTTCCCGCAAAGATCATTCTCGATTTGGTTAATGTACGATTTTATGAAGATAATACTTTTCTCTTAGGTTTATTGGGCTGTAAACAAGTACCTTGGAAGGTATATGTAGACTGATTACTAGCTAGATAAGAGAGAGAGAGAGAGAGAGAGAGAGAGAGAGAGAGAGAGAGAGAGAGAGAGAGAGAGAGAGAGAGAGATCGTACGTAAAAAGAAAAAGTTTCGACATGTGAATTTGGAATATCTTATCAGAGAAATAAGATTTACTACATCATTCGAAAGTTTGCCTCTTCCTTATCGAGATGGAATCCCTATATAGGGTGATAGAAAGGACCCTGAATACGTCTTAATACTTCTATTTATTGTAAATTAATGTTGCGTAACCACATTTGGCTTTTATTCCAATATGGAGACAATAAGATTTAAGTTTCTTTAAATAGTATACGTTCTTAATTCTTACATACCGTTTTCTATAAAACTTAAGGTAAATCCACTAGTTTCTTAGTATAAGTGTTTTAATGTATTTCAAATAAAGTCAGAGTAATAAATACTCTACCTTGGTAGCTTATTGAAAACGTCCTTACCTTGTAATCTGTTAGAAAGGAGTTCAAGAGGCGCTCAAGCTCCATAGTTTCTTGTAGTGTCTACCACTTAACCATCCTTGTGAGCTAGGGATCAGGGTGTTTGGAGGAGCCTATAGGTCTACCTGCCTATATATAGAGTTATTAACTACCATTACCTGGCTCTCCCTGGTTCGAGCTTGGGTGCTGTTCATATGTATATATGGTTAGTCACCAGGGCATTGTCCTGTCCCTTGCCTCTTCCAATCACGAGTAGTTTTTTAAGCCCTTTAAAATAGTTGTGTTGTAAGTATAAATATTTTACCTCTTTTGGATGAATATATCAATGGATATCGAAAAAATATAGAAAATTAAAATCGGCAATGATAAACTATGACACTAACTCGTCTGCGGTGTGCAACCTTACGGAAAGTTACAATGTCCTTAGCTAATTACATTTTGCCTTTCCATCTATCATTTAACCAATGTAGCAATTGGTTCAACGAAAAAATGTTCGCTAAAATCTTTTATGATTTTTATTGCAGCTCAAACCTCATAAGGGTCGAGCAATCTAACTCTGCACTTCCATCTCTCTTAAAAGGTTTTTGTTATCCACGAGATAGTAATGTTAATCTGGCTTTCAGCATATGCATCAACAGAATTGCTCAAAAGAACTTTCAAATATTGAGTCTTAGTTACACATTGTTATCACGATCAGCGAGACATATGCAGAGTTTAAGCTGAGATAAAAGCATACTGGCAATTTCTATTTTATTTTTATTTTATTCATTTATTTTTTTTTTTTCCCGGGCTGGGGACTCCAAGGTAACTTCTGTTTGGTCTATTGATTTTTTTTCCGTACGAACGGAGGTCTGTGTTCTTCACAGTTATATTTCGTTCAGCAATTCTGTTTAATGGTCCCTTTTCACTTCCTATATCAAGAACTAAGAACCCAGTTTTTGGAGATTCATTCGTCGAACCTTTAAACATTGGCAAAATCATAAGGAAAATTGCAGATTAACCTTTGACTCATGACTGAGCGATAGCCTTTTACTGCCAAGACTGATATACGAAGAACTCTGCTATTGGTGGAATAGTTGCAACGAGTGGAGAGATACCTTTTCCACGAGACCAGCCATAGAAGACATTCCACTTCACCTGGTAGACTACTGCTGAAGACCTTCACAGGTGTTTAGGCATTCTTTTCGCAACTTGTTGCCTAACGCATCTTTGAGAGAGATGCTGGATAGTCTCCAGGCGTTAAGTTTAAGCGAAGCTACTTCGTTGTGAAAGATGTTGGCCTATGGTTTTCTGAGCAGATTGTGTCATGGAGGAATTTCTCTTGAAAGCTCCGTGAGAAGCTACAGAAGGTCTGGGAACCATTCTGCATGATGGCATAGTGGAGCTATAAGGGTCATTGAGAGTTTGACTGATGTTCTGGTCTTGTAGACTACCTTTTTCATCAGGCCGAACTGGGGAAACGTGTAAATGTCGATGTTGGCACACAGTTGCTGGAATGCATCTTGCCAGAGAGCCTTGGGATCTGGGACTTGGGTAAAGTACAATGGGAGCCTGAAGTTCAGAGCAGTTGCGAACAGATCCACAGCCGGCGAACCCCACAAAGTCAGGACTTTGTTGGGTACTAGATGATCCAAACACCATTCGGGACCCACTATCTGAGTCATTCTGGTCAGGTTGTACGCGAGCACATTCCTTATGCCTGTAATGAAGCAAGCTGATAGTGTTACCAATTGGACTTCCACCCATCTCAGTATTTCTACTGAAAGATGGGATATGAGCTGCGAAAAAGTACCAGCTTGCTTGTTGATGTAAGCCACTACTGTGGTGTTGTTGCTTATCATCACTGCTGAGTGGCCCACCAAGAAATGAGAACTATTGAAGGGCAAGGAAGGCACCCCTCATCTCAAAGAGATTGAAGTGTTGGTACTCTTTGAACTCCGAGAAAAGTCCTGAGGCCGTGTGGTGAAGTGTGTGGGCCCCCTACCCTTCTTTTGATGCATATGTGGAGAGCAACAATTCCGGAAGAGGAGGAGAAGGTCGAAGCCCTTTAGCAGATTTTCATCTGCCCCACCCCTCCCACCCGAGGTCCATCTGTTCCTTTGATCCTCAGGGAATGAAGATGTCTGGGGAATCTAAGGCCAGATTCCAAGTGGACTTCAGCCCCCACTTGAGACATCGAATCCTGAGGTAACCGTTGGGAACTACACAGATGAGAGATGATGGGTGCCCAAGGAGACATAGCCACCTCCGTGCTGGGAGCTGTTCTCGTCGGAGAAAAGGTCTCATGACCTTCCTCAGCCTCATTACCCTGTCATCTGATGGAAAGGTTTTGTGAAGACTGGTGTCTATTATCATTCATAGGTATAGCACTCATAGTGAGGAAAGCAGGTGTGACTTCTTGAGGCTTACTATGATCGTCAGATTTTAGCAAGGCCTCAGATGCTTGTCTCGATGCTGAAGAAGGGTTGCCATCGAGTCTGCTAGGATCAGCCAAATAACGGAGTATACGGATGCTGATCCTGTGAGCCCAGGATGACACTAGGACGAACACACTCCTAAAGACCTGAGGTGCTGAGTGAAGACCGAAGCACAGCACCTTGAACTGGTATTTCTTGTCGTCTAGACTGAATCTGAGGTACTTCTTCTAAGACAGATGGAGTGGGATCTGGAAGTACGCGTCCTTTAGGTCCAGTGTGCTTGTCTAACCATTTCTACGGTCTCTATTCTGAGTGAAGTGTGTTTGACAAACTTGTTCGGAGCCGAGAGAACGATGACTGATCTCCGGCCTCGAGAAGTCTTTTTCACAATTATGAGGTGACTGAAGAAGCCCGGAGAGTTGTTGAGGACCTCTTGGGGAGCGACCTTCTCCAACATGGTCTGGATTGCACGCAGGGCCTGCCTCTTTGCGGATCCCATTTCAAAACAGCTTATTGATAGAGGACTCTTCGCCAGAGGAGAGACAAATAGCTTGAACGGGGCGTGATACCCTGTCCAGATCACGGAGACCGTCTAGGGTTCAGCCCCATGCTGCATCCACCTCGTCCAACAGTGCTGAAAGCATCCCCTACTGGTGGATAAGCAGGGTAATTGCCTATCCTAGCGTCGACGGCTGAGGCCTACTCCTCTAGGGTACCTCCCTCCTTATGAGGTCTTGTGGCCTTTCCTGACCTTGGCAGGAAACGGTTCTTAAGACACCTTCTTTTGCTTAGTCGTAGTCCTATTCGAAGCAGGTTTCGGCTGGCTGATCTGAGAGACAGCTGGCGGTTCATTGCTCCTGGATGTTAGGGTCCTATGGAGGAGAGTCATGATGTGATTTCCTTAAACTCTCAGCTGCCTGCTTTAAATCTCCTGGCTTGAACAAAGAGGATGACTCCAGAGATGAATTCCAGAACTTCGTGACCTCGACATGGAGGACCTGACGATGGAAAAAGAAAGAGGATGAACGCTGTAGCAGAATCATAGCTACCGACAAAAATGAAGCAGTTAGCCCATGATCCAACCTCCTTCCTCTCAATGGACTCCTTTTGAGGGGCAGGGAGCTTGGGAATCTTAAACCCCTGCTGCTTGCCCTTTCCCCACTTCCCCGGTGAGTATGATTTTCTGTGCTTATGAGGATCGGAATGGGACGACGCAGATGATGGAGAGAAGACTTATCCTTCTCAGAAGGAGCCAAAGTTTGAGAAGCTGGAGGTCTAACCGACTGTTTGATTCTAGTTTTAAGATGTTCCTCCAAACGCTGGAGAACAGGAGACTGATGTCGCCGTTACTCTGGTGAGACGTGCTCACGCGAAAAAGGCTGTCAACCGACCGGTCTCTTTGGAGCAAGATGAAAGATGATGAGCCTGAGACCAATGGGTTGGCGTTCGGAGATGAGTTGGTGAACGGATCGTTGGTGAATGGCAAGCTGGCGAACAGCGAGCTGGCAAAGGGCGAGCTGGTGAACATAAACCTGGCCAGAGATCGACAAGATGGCAAATGGTGCCTAGAAGATCGGTGATGAGTTGTAGTCTTACTACTCTCTCAAGAGAAGTGATAAGTCGTCGGCAAGAGCCGAAAGTGTCGACGGGAAACCAAATGTTGTTAGGATCTGGTGAAGGCTCAAGAACAGGAACGTCAAACGTCAGCTACAGTGGCCTGACGAATAGGAGACTGACAAGATGTTGATTTGCTAATAAGCGTTCAATAAGCAAGTGATCAGCGAACAGGTGATCGACGAACAGGAGATCAGTGAGCTGGCGATTGGCAAGCAGGTGAACAGTGAGAAGGCGATCTGCGAGCAGGTGAAGGGTAAACAGGGGATCGGTAAGCAAGTGATCGGCGATCAGGTGAACGGCGAGCAGGAGAATGGCATCTAGGAGATCGACAAGTCGGAGAACGGCGAGCCAGAGATAGAGGAGCAGACAACTGACGATCTACAGCGGGGCAGTCATCATTAGGAGAGGATCACGAATGAAACCTCATTGTCGAGACACAAATCAGGATTCGTTGATAAGCAGGAGAGCCAAGGAGAATGGCAGAAGGATGGGAATCGGATGAATAAGGAGAATCCATCGAAGAGGAAGCCGACGAACCAAACGGTCAACATTTCACCAAAGGTGAAGAAGAATGACCGAAGCAAGGAGGTAAGCGAGTTCTGCGAGGGCTACAGCCACGATGACGATCCTCCACAGGGTCAGGCAGGGCAGCAGAAGGCCTCCGAAGAGTTATCATTGTTAGTGGTCTTTCTAGCGAACGAGGGAGATGATCACTCACTGGAAAGACATGCCTTGAACTTTGCTCCTCCCCCGTAGCCTCGGGAGGGAAGGCCAGTCCTCGGCGGTAGCTGACAGAGCAGTGGAAGAGGCTAGAGCAGAATCCACATTCAGGGCAATGGAAAAAATCATCTCAACCAGACAACGGATCCACCTCAGATTCAGAAGAACGTTGCAATCCCGCACTTCGCTGAAGAAGTCCAAGCAGCACCTCCCTAGAAGGCAGACCGTGCAAACCCACGGACAGCTAAACCTGAGACAAAGGAGAAAGAGGCAAGTTTTCTACCAGGGGGAGAGGCGGGCTTCCTCACTTAGGGAAGCGACACAGTCTCTCAATGACCAGTGTTGACCAGGAATTAAAGGGTTAACGCTACTACTCGACTGATCCCTGGAGAGAACATCTTGGGAAGAAGCTTCGGATGAAGGTTGAGGAGCGAAAGAAGAAGCTTTGTGTTTGTTCTGCTTCCAAGAAACTTTCAAAGGAGAAGAGTACCTTAGAGACTTCTTCTGTCATTGCCCAAACTTTTACCAGTGGGAGGCAGACCACTCCAGACACTCAATAGACTTACTATCCTCTGTAAAACGCTGCCCTCAACAAGCCAGACACACCATGAGGATTGGTATCCAAGGATGACATAAAAGAACAGCAGACACGATTTACTGATGGATGATGTCATCTTTGCAATAAACAAAACATTATCCTCGAAAACAAGGCATTTTCCATTTTCCCTCAGCTCCGATAAAATTTTCGCACTGCTTTCTTTTAAGGATTCTTCTAAGTGGGGAAATAGAATCCATATATACTTAAAAACAAGTGCACATACTCTGGCGAATGTTTGATATATAGATATTTATGTACTATTAAAGTTAACATGTTTGGTAAGTATTATTCAAACTACTATAATGTTTTCCATTGAGGCCATATAAATATAGAGGAAATCCAAGAAAAAACTCTCCAACCTATACGAGAATTTGAGCAAGACTGACTGATCATTCTCTCTCTCTCTCTCTCTCTCTCTCTCTCTCTCTCTCTCTCTCTCTCTCTCTCTCTCTCTCTCTCTCTCTCTCTCTCTCTGGCAAAAACATTCACGAAATATCCTAAATTCTACGAAGAAATATTTGAAGGAAAAGAGAGGACCTGTCGATGCCCTCCTTACCAAGAAGCGTTACACTTCAAAAGATCTTAGGAGATAAAAGAGAGAAAACTTCACTCTTTTTACAAAGATTTGAAAGGAATAAAAAATAAATTTGTTATCATCCATATTTATACATTGGTACTTTTTCAACGCATTTACATACATACATACATACATACATACATACATACATACATACACAATCACACCCATTTATTCATAAAATATGTCCATATGCACATACAAAATTAATTATTTAAGGCCACCCAAATTTTTTTTTTTTCTTAATTTTTATGATACGGTCCTCTTCCAGTCAAGAATTCAACACTGCGACTAAAAATTGAAACAACTGGACCGTAAGCTTTTAACTTAACAAACTATAAGTATTTTTCCTTCGATAGCTCTTCTAATTGCTACTTTGGTTTCAGTATTGGGATTGATATTCCTTAATATCTTCAACAATATTATCATCCTTATAGATCTATAAGTCTCACCCTATAGAGAAGATCCTCTATTTAATATATGTTTTTTTTTTCAAGAAGCTTTTGTTTTTTTAAATTAATATAAAAGGTCCCTGACAGACAAAAAATTAAAGTATTGGCACCCTTCATTATAGGGTTATATCTTCCCCCTGGCATAATGGTGACAGTCTCATTTTCTGGACGCTCATTATCGGAATTCTATTGAAAAATCGTCACCGAACACAGATTGGCATTGGAGGGGAATAGGCAACATTGTGTTGCTATATGGAGCATTTGATGATAAGGGCGATCTCTTTCCTGATAGCTCAAGGGTTTTGAAATTAATGATTTGGAACGATTAACTAACAAATACTTATATGGGTTCGTATATCGCACCCGTTAAAAGCAAAGTACATATACATACTGCATACATATGTACTACATGTATAGGCTACATACGTACATAAACCATACTACAGTACCTATATACATACATTATATTCATCGTGTGTACGTTCATATATACACATACCAAATACATATAGCCACAAATATATATATATATATATATATATATATATATATATATATATATACATATATATATATATATATATATATATATATATATATATATATATATATATATATATACATATATATACACACACATATATATATATATATATATATATATATATATATATATATATATATATATATATATATATATATATATATATATATATACAGTATAGATATATATATATATATATATATATATATATATATATATATGTGTGTGTATAGTGTATATATGAATATATGTAATTTTATATATATATATATATATATATATATATATATATATATATATATATATATATATATATATATATATATTCATATATACACTATACATATACATTTATGTATATGTATAGCGTATATTTATGTATATTTGAACATATGTATAGAAGTGTGTGTGTATCTACATATATATACTTTTATGTACGCCATATACAGACATGCATACATATACACATGTAAAATAAACACTATGTATGTATGTATGTATTTAAGTATGTATACATACGTGCATAAAAGCTTTTAGAAACCACTTAAGAAATTTTTCTGAGGAATACCGAGACTTCTCTCGGTATTCCTAAGAAAAATTTTCATTTTAAACCCCAAAACCTTTTTGTCATATTTAGTACTGACTTCTAAAAGATAACACATTGACAATCCTTCTCATTTCACGATTACCATTGCTTTTCCAATCATAACAATTCTTCGGATTTTTTTTATGCCAGTAAAAACATCTTATTTACGTACGGCCAATCGTAAGTATTTATTTAACTTAAGTGATTCTTCTTTATGAGATTTTTCTGTCAATCGTAACTCCGTTTCTCTATTTGAGTTGCTGATACCTCTTTCTGTTGTTTTAATATTCTTTCCCCAGCATAAATAGGTTGTTGTTGCTGTTGTTGTTGTTCTCTCTCTCTCTCTCTCTCTCTCTCTCTCTCTCTCTCTCTCTCTCTCTCTCTCTCTCTCTCTCTCTCTCTCTCTCTCTCTCTCTTTGGAAACTGCTCTTTTTGGAAACTGATTTTTTATTATTGGTCAATAAGAATACTTTCCTTCATCTGCCTGTCTGTGCGTCTGTCCGTTTCCCTGTCTGCCTGTCTCTCTGTTTCTCCAAATACTTCCTCTTCTTCAATGTTCATCCCTCTCCCCTACATAACTTTCTTTTCAAAATATCTTTATAAAAGCTTCTCTCGAGGGATTTTTTCGTCCATGAGACAGGTCACGCTTAGATTACAAAATAATCCTGTGGCAAAGAAGAACTAATCCAGAAATAAACTCTCCACTTCTTACAGCCAGCCACAATGTCCCGACACCTCAACAAAGGGAGACTAATTTTTCGCTCTCAGTCTCTCTTTGACTCTGCTACATATGCCGATCCCTGAGGTCTCTCTCTTGATGGAGGTTGCTTTGTTTATTATGCATTATCCCCTCAGGAGGTTCTTTGATACGCTTCGAAGGCGATTATAAGACGGAATGAAAAAGAGAAGGAAAGGCACGAGAATGGGAGGAAAGATCATTCTTAAATACTACGAAGAAGTGAATGGGGGTAAAGTGGATGAGGGAAGGTGGGCTCAATATGTTACATTAAGTGTTTGTGAAATTTCAGTGAAACTTAGAGAAAACTTAGAGAGAGAGAGAGAGAGAGAGAGAGAGAGAGAGAGAGAGAGAGAGAGAGAGAGAGAGAGAGAGAGAGAGTTCGGATCCTAGATGTCACTTCATGGTTATTTTGTAACACGAAGGTTAATATAATGTTTCTAAGAAAAACCACTTACACACAATCGTGTATTATTAAAAATGATTAAAGAAGCTCACTCCACCTTAGACAACATAAGCTAACAAATATACTTTAAGATCTCTAAATGTTCGAAAGATGTTTCCGGGAGTGCCTGATATTGATAATTTTTTTCTTTTATTTAATTATTATGATTAAAGTTATATGTAAAAAGAAATAGTAATGATTTACTCAAAACACAGTCTGTAACTATCGAAGACAATCTTTAACTAACCATATACCGGTATGATGCGTGGGCAAGACATTCATAATGGCCAAGCAGAAACTACAGTTCAAGTAATTGAAATTAAAAATTAACAGAAAAAAATAAACAAATAATAAACTAGGATACAAAACTTCAATTAGGGCCATCAACGATTTGATCTACTTCATTGCTGAGGAAAACAAGGCTTTTATTCTCCAACCAATAGACAAAAACACCAACTTTTTCTTAACTGAACAAATAAATCAGAATCTATGGAAGCAGCTGCAGAATTCGATTGAGATTTTAATGTTACAATTTAGAAAACTTGCAATATTAGATTACTGGAAACTTTTGAATTTAGATAGAGTATTTATGATTACCGACCTATCTTGGTATTTGTCAAAAAATGCAATCTTACGAAAGGAAAATGCAAGAGAGAGAGAGAGAGAGAGAGAGAGAGAGAGAGAGAGAGAGAGAGAGAGAGAGAGAGAGAGAGAGAGATTTTGGAGGTCTAAAACTTTTTATCCATCCGCGGAGGCTCCATTTACTTTTTGGTAGAGTGAACTAGTTCAAATACTTAGTTTTTATGATCTTGTCTAACTTATTCTTAGATTCTTTTACCGCGTTAATGTACACTATATCTGCTGGAAGTCTGTTCCTTGTATTTGCTATTTCGTATATAAAGAAATTAGCAGAGAGAGAGAGAGAGGGAGAGAGAGAGAGAGAGAGAGAGAGAGAGAGAGAGAGAGAGAGAGAGAGAGAGAGAGAGAGAGAGAGAGAGAGAGAGAGAAATACTGTAGATGATTTAGTCATGTCATGTGGGAAGACTGAAAGACTTTCAAGGAACATAAAATATGGTATAAAAAAGTTATTCCAAATAAGGAGCTCTACAACTCAAGAGGTATGACTGTAGAAGACGTGCTGCTGGGGAGACTTCTTTGAAGGTAAATGGAGAGGATAGGGATTGGGATTTTTCTGATTAAGGGTCTAGGCCAAAATTCAGTAGTTTTAAAATTTGTGTTTAGTAGTGATCATGGTTATTTTTTTTTTTCTATCTGAAACCACTTGCTGTTGAGGTGGATGAAGTACATTCTAATGCCAATGTATTGTACCAACCGTGTGTCACACAATTGTACATAATTCCTTTTGTATATATTATGCTGTATCTGCGCTCTTCCATCGCACTAAAAAGAACCTGAATGATCATGTCTCCGGTTTTGCTCTGTGACATTGTCTGTCTCTCGAACATGTTATGTCCTGTTGCCTTGAGGTTTAGTATATAAAGGAGAGTGTTCCTTAATAAACAACTCAGTCGATCGCATCCTGCCTTTGAGTTCACAACCTTCTCCCTCCCTCGTCACAGTATATACACTCACGCGCATATTAATACATATGAACATTGTCATCATTATCCTCAGATATTACTATTCTTAGTTAAGCTACAACTCTAATTGGAAAAGCAGGATGCTATAAGCCCAAGGACTCTAGCAAGGATAAATACCAAAACAAGAAATGTCAAATGGAAATAAATACATTAAAAGAGAAGTAACAGAAAATTAATAAGATATTTTAATAAGGGTTACATCAAAATAGCTCTTCCATATATAAACTATAAAGAGACATCACAGACATATACACTCACGTATAAACAACATACACATGTGTGCCAATGTGTGTTATATACAATGAATTCGAGCGTCGTCCAGTGTTAGATGAAAAGGAAAGCCAACGTTGGCCCACCAATTTCTATTTCCGAGAGGAAGCCGGGAGAGGGGACGTTGGTTTATTGCTTGCAACATTCCGTAAATAAAATGGACTGAAAACTTGTTAGTCTTTTCAAAACATAATAAATGAAAACACACTCGTAAACTAGAACAGGATGAAAAGTAAATGTGATTGGGCAGGAAATTAAAAATAGTGCGTTCCAGTCCAATTTTCAATTACCATTTCGTAACATTTTAAATTTTTGTTTCAAATAAATTTATTTCAAATATTCACATATATATTTAGAACATTTAATTTCATAGTAAAGTACTTATCGTTACTTCATTAGACGTAAAAATTATCATATCGTAATTATTATATAGTAATTACGATATTTTTTGCTCTACAAGAAATAGGTTCATATCAGTTGAATTCTAGCCACAATCATGTTTGAAGAAAAGTTTAACTTGACATAAAGTCCATCCATAGGATTTTTCCACACAGGGAGGGAGAGGGAAAGGGAGAAGAGGCTACTACTAATTATAAGTATTGCTAATAAATGTAAAGCCAGGCATGATTTGCAGGACTCCAAATAAAAATGTAAAATTCACATACGAATAAACAAAACTTTTTCATATCAATGAATTGATAAAGTTAAGGATTTATTTGACCTTTATGGAAAAGTTAGAACTGTACATAAAAATAGAAACTTATTAACATATGGCTATTTATGATAGTTTTATCTTTTTGATATTTGAATTTTCTATTAGACTCCTTTGCTTTAATTTACTATATATACACTTATGAATTCCAGTGTTTCTAGGTTAAAATTTGCTGCAGTTTGCTTTGAATTTATTATTTTTTTCCATAGAAAACCTAGTTTTTATCTATATCAAACTTAATATCAAACTTGAATTTTCATCATTGAAATTCTTCCTTATCAAAATAAAAAAAAAGATAAAAAATGAGTTTATATAATTGTTAGTATTAAATTTCATTAAAAATAGTTTTCCATTTACTTTTTTTTGTAATTTTCAGCGTTTTATTTCATCCACATATTTTTCTTACTCTTAATCTTATATATCCGAAATAAATTGTCAAAGCTTTTACTGTTTTTAGTTCTCTACATTTTACGTGATCTCACTAGAACCCAATTCTATAATTGTGATTAAAGAAATGTCTGCCAAAAATGTGCCAATCTCTTCTATGGCACTCACAGTTTCTCCCATTATTTTAAAGCCGAAATGCTCTCTATTAGTTCCAACTTTGTTATTTGGGGATGTTGTGGATTGCATAAAAAAAAAAAACTATTTTAAATCTTTTCCTTTTCAGGTTTCGAATTTAGTGCATACTGCTACTGGAGTTAAGGGTGTGTGAACGAAGTATTTTCTTTTATGTGGGATTGACATTTACAAAAATAGATTACTATTTCTTTTTTTTTTTTACTTTGTTTATGGAACCATTTCCTAACCCTTTTACCCCCAAAGGACGTACTGGTACGTTTCACAAAAGCCATCCCTTTACCCCCATGGACGTACCGGTACGTCCTTGCAAAAAAATGCCATAAAAACTTGTTTTTCATATTTTTTGATAATTTTTTGAGAAAATGCAGGCATTTTCCAAGAGAATGAGACCAACCTGACCTCTCTATGACAAAAATTAAGGCTGTAAGAGCAATTTAAAAAGAATATACTGCAAAATGTGCTGGGAAAAAAATAACCCCCTGGGGGTTAAGGGTTGGAAATTTCCAAAAACCCCGGGGGTAAAAGGAAAGTTGGAAACGTCCCTGTCTAGCCTTATTGTGGGTTCAGGCCCAGCTCAGGCTTGATAGTTTCTGATAGTGCTTACAACCTCAACGACCTTATGAGCTAGTGATTGAGGAAGCACATAGGTCTACTTGCCGAGTCATCAGCAGCCATAGTCTGGCCCTCCCTGGTTATTCCTTGTTAGAGGGGGGGGGAGGGGTAATTGGGGGCTGATCATATGTACATTTTTCTGTCCCTTGTCTCTATCATTATTGAAAGACTTATTAAAAAATTGGGCATTTTCATGATAAATCATATTTATATATCAAATGTAACGAAGTATTTTGCAGTATTGTAAGAGACTGGGTAGGTATTCGTTAAGTAACAAACAAACATGCATACAAGAATTAACACAAATTTGATATTGAACTTCCATTTAAAATTACAAACTAGTTTATTAAACACCTATTCCTTTGTGAAACACCTACTCCTTTATATACATACATAAGAGATACATAAATACATACTCTAATTCAAATAATTATTCTGCTGAATTTTCATTGAAACTTCCGAACTACTTTGTTAAACACATACATACATACATACATACACAAGGAATTAAAAATTTTCAGTCTTTGATTTCCATTCAAACTTATGAACTATTTTGTAAGCACCCACTCCCCTGTACTAACGGTTGATAACCAAATGCCTTCAAGAAACTAGAAGGAGTTCAGTGGAAATTTAGCAGTAATGAAACAATAACAGTTTGAAAATCAGAAGGTCCAAAGCAGGACCTTCTGGACATGAAAATCCAGTAAGCGAACACCTTGTGAAATAGTACGGAATAGAACTACTGGGGGTTAGGTTGTGTAGCTTATTTTTAGCCAAGTGTGCTCCTGTGGTTTTACCGGATAAGATAGCTCTGTAATGGCCTTCCTTCTGCAAAATTTAGCTTTATATAACAAAAGTATTTATAATTCAAGTTGATATACATTGATACGAAAAGGATTATGCTATATGGTACGTACAATACATAGTTTTGAATTACAAGTTAGGTTTTCCAGCACTTTAGAATAATTGTTTATACGGCAAATATTATCTGTCATTACAGGAATAGAAGTTATTCCATGTATGAATAAACAAAACGTAAATGAAAATAATATACCAATGGCAATATTATTTGAGTTTTGCAATTATTTCCCAGAAATTGAACTATAGAAGCAATTAGAAATATTGATTTTTTTCTGAGGCTTAATGAGGTAGAATCCTTCAAGTGTCTTGGAATTATGATCTTTAGAAACAATTAGAAATATTGAAATTTTTTTTCTGACAAATTTGCATAATCTGAAATATCATTAGAAGGAGAAAGTATTAATGAGGTAGAATCCTTTAAGTGTCTTAGAACTATGATATTCAACGCAGGGTCATTGAAATTAGAGTTTAATTGAATATTAAAAAAAAGCAAATGAGATAATGGCTGGGTTAAGTAAAATTTGGAAATCAAATCACTTGAAATTACACATAAAATTCAGTCTACACATCAGTTTAGCGAGATTGGTGTTGCTATATGGACATATATGGACATGAGTTATAGAATGACAATGAAACAATCTCCAATAGATTCAGTAGATTTGAGATCAAAGCCTTCAGAAGGATATTGGGAGTTAAATGACGGGACAGGATTAGTAATGAAACTATAAGAGATTACTAGAGTGCCATATGTGGATAAAATCATGATGAGGGGTAGATGGAGATGGTTTGGGTATGCTTTTCGTACTCCAAGAGAGATTAGTTCACCAAACGTTTTGCTTGGCTCCATAAGACACTAGAACTGTTGGAAGACCAGGCCTGCATGGCTGAGGACTAGGACTCTGAAGTAGGAGATGGTGAATGGAGAAGTATTGAATTAAAAGCTCAAGATAGAGACGACTGGCGAAATATAACTGAGGGTCTTTGGGTCAATAGGCTTAGGAGAGGATGATGAAACTTTCTTTTACATAGGAGAGATAAAATATGACACAATCTTTTCTTTTGCGATAAAAGTATGTAGATATAACCCTCCTACGATATCAATAGTATATATCAAAACTATTCTAAGAATAGAACCATTGTTGTCTATTTCCAGCATAATATTTGAATAAATAAGTTTTTAGTGTCTGTCCATTTGATAGGAGGATTACCTTCTGCATTGTAACCTAATGCATATTCTAAACATTTTTTATCATATCAAGTTTTGCTTTTCTATTATATTCCAGCGTGAACAATATAGGACTGTTTGCATCAGTAACATGGGATTTCATATATAAAGCTATCGATATAAGAAATGGAACTAAAATGTTTAACCAAATGAGGACCAACTGTCGAAGTTTTTTTTTTTATGATATATGGTTTTCTATCAAAATGTAGTTGGCAATATCATATAACAATATACATACTTTTGATAAGACAGTGAAAAAAAAATACAAAAACAAGAGCTTTGATAATATTGCGGATAATTCTAATGATAACTATAAAAAAAACAGTAGCCAACTGAAACACCAACAACCTAAACCAAAAGAAACAAGAACCAACAGAGAAAAAGAACCAACAGAAGCAAAAACAACCAACCCAAACAACAACAACAACAACAATGAGCAGCAGAAATAACAGCAACAACAACCAACAGAAATAACAGCAACATTTACCAACAGAAATAACAATAAACAGAAACAGCAACACTAATAAACAGAAACAGTAACACTCACCATCAGAAAAAAAAACAGCAACAATAAACAACAGAAGCAACAACCAACAGAACAGCAACTGTAATTATCTAAAACAACAACAACAATTAACAGCAACGATAACCAACAGAAACAACAACAACCAATAGAAACAGCAGCAACCACTAACAGTAACAAGAACCACCAACAGTAACAACAACCAACACAAACAACAACAGTAATCTACTAAAACAACAACATTTAAAAGCAGAAAAAAAAATAGGAACAAGAACTAACAGCAACAATAATAGCAAAATTAACAACAATATCAACCAACGTAACAATAACCAACAGAAACAACAGCAACGAGAAGAAACAAAAACAACAACAACGTCAACAACCAACAGAAAAAAAAACATAAAAAACCAACAGAAACAGCAGCTGCAGCAAGAGCAACAACAACAACAACAACAAGCAGATGCAGCAACAAGAACCAAAAGCAGCATAAATCAACAAAATAGCAACACTAACCAACAGCGACAACAACAATAGCAATAACAACCTACAGAATCTACATCACCAACCGAAACAACAACTACCAACAGACATAGTAATAATAATAAACTAAAAAGACAACAACATCAGCAAAAAACCATCAGGCAGCATCAATAACCAACAAAAACAACATTAAAATCTGAAAACAAAAACAACAGCAAAAAAAATGAAAAAAAAAAACAATAGATACAACACCAACCAAAAATAAAAACACCAACAACAGCACCAACCGAAACAGTAATAACAAAAACAGCAACACTAACAAATAAACAACACAAGCCAACATAAAAAAGCAATAATAATCAAATAAAACTACAACAGTAACCAGCAGAAAGAACATCAATAATCAACAGAAACAGCATAAAAAAAAACAATAACCAACATGAACACTAATCAACAGAAACATCATTACTATCCAACTGAAACAACAACACTAGCCAACAGAAAAAACAGCACCCAACAAACTACAAAAACAACAACATATACTGCAACATTAACCAACAGGAACATCAAAACTAACCAATAGAAACAGCTGTAATAGCAACAATAACAAAAACAGCAAAACTAACTAATAGAAACAACAATAATAGCAACAATAATCAACAAAAAAGCAACAGCAACCAAGAGAAACAGCAATAATAATAAACAAACAACAATCATAGCAACAATAATCAACAGAAACAGCAACGCTAGCCAAGAGAAACAACAACAGCCAACAAACTACAGAAATAACCAACATAAACAGCAACACTAACCAACAGAAACAACAATAATAGCAACAATAATCAATAGACGCAGCAACAATCAACAAATTACAAAAACCACCAACATAAATAGCATAACTAACAAACAACAACGCCAACCTACAGAAATATCAATAATAGCAACACTAATCAACAGAAAGCAACAACAGCCAACTGAAACATTAACAACACCAATAGAAACAACAATAATAACAATAATCAACAGAAACAATAACAATATCAACTAACAACAACAGTACGAAAACCAACCACAACCAACAGAAACAACAACAACAACAACAACCAACAGAAACAGCAACACTAGCCAATAGCAACAACCAACATAAACAACAATACCAGCCAACAGAAACAACAATAACAACAAATAGAAACAGTAAAAACCACCAACATGACCAGCAACTCTAACCAAAATGAAACAACAGTAATAGAAACAACCAACAACAACAACAATAATAGTAACAACACAACTTAAATAGCAACAACACCCAACATAAACAACAATAATAGCAACAACACAATGTAAATAGCAACAACAACAACCAACAGAAGCAGCAACAATAACAAACAGAAACAGAAACACTAGCCAACATAAACAAAAACAACAAAAGCAACAACAACCCACAGAAATCGCAACACCAACAGAAACAAGAGCAATATTAAACTAAAACAACAACAGCAAAAAACAAAAATAATAACATCAAAACAACCAACAACCAACAAGCAAAAACAATAACCAGCAAAACAACAACACTAACCACTGAAAAACAACAACAATAACAACCAGAAACAGCAAAAGCCACAACAACCTACAGAAACTGCAACACCAACAGAAACTGTAACAATAACAAACTAAAACAACAACAGCAACAACAAAAACTAAAGCAACAACCTGGAAAATAACTTGTAAAACAACAACACTAATAACTAAAATCAGCAGCAACAACAAAACCAACAACATAACAACAACATCTACAATAACAGCAAAACAGCAACTACTACAACAACAACAACAACCAATAGATACAGCACTAACCAACAGAAACAACAACAATAACAACAACAGAAACAGCAACATCAACCAACAAACAGCAACAATAAACAGTAGCAACCAACAGATACAGCTACAACAACAAATATTTAGAACAATAACCAACAGAAACTACAATAAAAGCAACAGCAGTAGCAGCAACAACAACAACAATAACCAATAAACTGCAAAAAACAACAATAACAACAATACCAACAAACAAACAACAACAACAACAACCAACAGAAACAGCAACAAAAACCAATAGATGCAAAACAAACAAACAACAACAACCAACAGAAACAGAAACAACAATCAATAGTCACAACACTAACCATCATAAACAACAACAACAGCAATATGAACCTAAAGAAACAACCACCAACAAACAGCAACACTAAACAACAACATCCAACAAAAACAACAATAGCAACAACAACCTATAAAAACAGCATCAACAACCAACAGAAACAGCAATACTAACCAAAAGCAACAACCAACAGAAACAACATTAACCAACAGAAACAACAATAATAACAACAACAACAAACAGAAAAAACATAAACAATCAACAGAAACAAAAAAACCTATCATCAGAGACAGCAACAATAATAAACAAAAAACAATTACCAACAAGCAGCAACAGTAACCAACAAAAACAACAACACTAACTACTAAAAAAGCAACAACAACAACAACAACAGCAATCAGAAACTGCAACAATCAAGATACAACACTAACCAACGAAAGCAGCAACAGGAGCAACAACAACCAACATCCAGCAACAGTAACTAACAAAGAACAACAACCAACAGAAAGAGCAACAACAATAATCAACAGAAGCAACCACAACAGCAGCATCAACCAACAGAGACAGCAACAATAACCAACAGAAAAAGCAATAATATTCAATTAAACAACAACAATAACCAACAAAAACAACAATAACCAACAGAAGGAACAGGAACAACAACAACCAACTTAAACAGCAGCAACACTAACTAACAAAAAGAGTGACACTAACACACAGCAACAACAACACTAGATAATAGAAAAAACAACAACTAACAAACTACAAAAACAAGCAACATAAACTGCAAAATTAATAAACAGAAAAAGCTAAACTAACAAACTGAAACAGCAGTAATAGCAAGAACAACCAACAGAAAAAACGACAACAACCAACAGATACAATGATAATAACAACAACCAAAGAGCAACAACCAACAGAAACAAACAACCTAAACAACAATAATAGCAATAATAATCAACAGAAAAAGCAACAGCAACCAAGAGAAACAGCGGTACTAACAAACAAACAACAATAAAAGCAACAATAATCAATAGAAACAGCAACAACATCCAACAGAAACAGCAAAACTAACCAACTGAAACTAGAACAACCGTCAAACTGCAGAAACAACAAATATAAACAGCAACACTAAGCAACAGAAACTACAATAATTGCAACAACAATCAACAGACAGTAACAGTATTCAACAGAAAGAGCAACAATTAACAAACTACAAAAGCAACCAACATAAACAGCAACATTAACCAACAGAAACAACAACACCAACCAACAGAAATATCAATAATAGCAACAATAAGCAACCGAAATAGCAACAATTAACCAATAGAAAAAAAAATAGCAACACTAATCAACAGAAAAAGCAAGAACAGCCAACTGAAACAGCAACAGCACCCAAAGGAAACAACAATAATAACAATAATCTATAGAAACATCTACAACATCAACCAACAACAACAGTACGAAAACCAACTACAACTAACAGAAACAACAGCAACAATGACAACAGAAACAACAGCAAGAACAACCAAAAGAAACATTAACACTAACCAACATAAACAACAATACCAGCCAACAGAAACAACAACAATAATAACCAGCAGAACCGCAACACCAACAGAAACAGCATCGACAAAAACTAAAACAAGAACAGCAACCAAAAAGTTGGAACAACAACCAGCAAAACAACAACATTAACCACTGAAACAACAATCAATAGAAAAAGAAACAACAACCAACTGATACAGCAACAACAACCAATATTTAGAACACTAATTAACAGAAACCACAATAACAACAACAACAATAATAACCAACAAACAGCAAAATTAATCAACTCAAACAGCAACAATAACAAACAAAGAACAACAACCAACAGAAACAGCAACAACCACCAATATATACAACACTAACCAACAAAAACAACAACACCAAACAGAAACAACAGCAATCAACAAAAACAGCAACAACAACCAATATATAAAACACTAACCAAGAAAAACAACAACAACAAACAAAAAGAACAACAATAACAACCAACAAACACAACGAATACAAACAATAACAACCAACATATACAGCAACAGCAACCAATATTTAGAACACTAATCAACAGAAACAACAAAAACAATAATAACAACAACAACAACCGATAGTTACAACACTAACCAACAGAAAAACAACAACAACAACAACAACCAACAGGAATAGCAACACCAACCAACAAATGGCAACACTAACCAACAAAATCAACCAACAGGAGTAGCAACAACAACCAATAAACAGCAACACTAATCAACAAAATCCAACAGAAACAACAACAACCACCAATTGATACAACACTAAATAACAGAAAGAACTAAAACAGCAACAACAACCAAGAATAACAGCAAAAACAGCCAACAAACAGCAACACTAACCAACAAACACCAAAAAAAAAACAAAAAAAAAACAGCTACAACAATAACCAACAGAAAGAGCAACAACAACCAACAGAAACAACAATAATAACCAACAAAAACAGCAACATCAGCACCAACAACCAACAGAAACAGAAAAAAAAACATTAAAAAATATTGAACATTATTATTATTATTATTATTATTATTATTATTATTATTATTATTATTATTATTATTCATAATAGATCAGTAGTCACCGTATGGTATTCAATCTTCGGAGAGCGTAGTGTGTTAATGGCAAAGGCGACACTTTTCCCTGAGTCTTGAAAAAGGGTTTGGACAAAACTATAAAAGACCCATCTTGGATAACGCTTTTCTACCCAAGTAAATATTGGCAGCTGGAAATTTTATTCCATTTATTCCGCAAAGGGAATTTCAGCTGTGTTGGAACACTGTTTTCACGAAAGACATTTTATTCAATTAACGCGTACTTTCTTACAGAGGAAAATATATTGGGGAAAAATGCAAAGGCTTTTCATATTCAAAGCTACATGTTGGAGAGAGAGAGAGAGAGAGAGAGAGAGAGAGAGAGAGAGAGAGAGAGAGAGAGAGAGAGAGAGAGAGAGAGAGCTGTGGAAAGACCACCAATGATTAACAATACGGAATAAAGGTCCAAACAATTGTAACTAATATATAACAACAAAACAGAAAACAATAGTTATATAATCGAATCCCAATGAAGAGCATCCCCAAACCATCTCCATATCCCCCTCATCATGATCTCATCCACATATGGCACTAGAGTAATCTCTCCTATAGTGTCATTTCTAATTCTGTCTTGCCATTTAACTCCTATATGTTTCTGAGGGCTTTGTTCTCAAATCTACTAAGTCTCTTGTAGATTTTTTCATTGTCATATGGCTCATGTTATAGAGTAACACCGATCTCACAAAACTGATATTCAGTCTGATTATTATATGCAAATTCAGGTGATTTGATTTCCAAATTTTACTTAACCTAGTCATCATCTAATTTGTTTTTTTTGCAATCCTTCACTAAGCTTTAATTCTAAAGACCCTGTATTGGAGGTCATAGTTCTTAAATACTTAAAAGATTATACCTCATTAATCCTTTCTCCTTCTAATGATATTTCATCCTCCTTAGCATACTCTGTTCTCGTCATCTCTGCCTTTCTTCTATTTATCTTCAGCCCAACGTCGTGTGATATTTCATGCATTCTGGTAAGCAAGCATTGCAAATCCTGTGGTGTTCTGCTAACAAGGACAGCATCATCAGCATATTCTAGGTATGATAAATTCCTATCACCAATCCAGTCCAATCCTTCGCCACCATCTCTGACTGTTCTACACATTACAAAGTTCATGAGGAGGACAAACAACGCAAGTGATAAGACATTCTCTTGGAGTACTCCGCTGTTCACTGGAAACTCACTTGATAAGATGCTATTAACACAATCTTTGCACGGACTTAATCAAATTTACATATTTAAGAGGAATTCCATAATAACGCATGACTCTCCACTTAATTGGCCGTTGCACACTATCAAAAGCTTTTTCATAGTCCACAAATACCATCCAAAGGGGATTTCTATATTCTACCCATTGCTGTACAACATGTCTCAAAATGAAAATTTGGTCAGTGCAACTTCTACCTTTTCTAAATCCTGCTTGTTCATCTCTCAGCTTTTCATCAATCTTTCTCTCCAGTCTCTTCAGAATAAGCATAATATTTATTTTCATAACAACTGAAGTATTTGTTATGCCTCTGTAGTTATTAAAATCCGTCCGGTCTCTTTTTTTGCTATTTTCGCCAACACTCCTAACTCCCATTCATCAGGTTTTGCCTTATCATGCCACATTCCACAAAATGATCTTTTAAGTAGTCTGGGAGTCACTTCATTTTCGGCCAGTATCATCTAGGCAGTTATTCCATCGTATCTCAGGACTTTCCAACTCTAGTTTTTTTTTTTTTTTTTTTTTTTTTTTTTCAAATAGCTTCAACGTCAAACACACTGAATTCATTCATAGGCACATCAAGGACTTTATCAGCTTCAGGTATATCAATCAAATTATTCCCTTCATATGTTCTATTCATAACCTCACTAAAGTGTTCCATCCAACGTTGTCTTTTATCTTCTGATGCTATAACAGAGCCATCTCTCTTTTTGATGGGTATATGCTTCTTCTTTGCCCCAGTCGAGATTTCATTAATAATTCTATGAGAAAATCTTAAACCATAGCCATTTCCTGAATTCATAGCTTTGTCAGCTTCTACTGCTTTACTGTCTAAATACTCTCTCCAGTCGTTCATTGGCTTTTCTTTTGACCTTGCTGTCAATACGTGAATACTCAGCATGCTCTACCTTGTAATTTTCATTACTTCCCCGGAAACTTTCAACTATAAATTTCTGTCTTTGTCTGCTTTTTATAATATGCCAAGTATCATTTGATATCCATGGCTTTCTCCTTGTAACTGTGTGTCCTAAGACTTCGATACCATCTGACTGATATATGTTCTTAATATCACACCATTCTTCACTAATTGTCTGTTCTTCATCTCTTAAAGTAACTAGGAATACAAATCGATTCCTACATTCAATTCCAGTTGTTTCTCTGTGCTCTCCCTCTAAAAGCTTAATTGCATTAAACATAGGTATTCTATCTATCATTCTGTTGGGTGCTTTCAGTTTTAATTTCAGTGTGGCAATGAGGAGCTGTTGATCACTACCAATATCTGAACCTCTATAGCTTATTACATTTCTCAAAGACCTCCTTCTCTCTTTATTAATGGCATTGTGATCTATCTGATTTTGGTAATTGCTACATGGTGAAGTCCATGTATACTTGTGGAAAAGAGTACCTCTAATGACAAGATTGTTTGCTGACAGGAAAATTATGAATTGTGTTCCATTTTAATTTGCAAATTCGCCAAGACACTCGACATACATCATATTCTCTATCCCTTGATTATTTCTTTCAACTTTAGCATTGAAGTCACCAATCACAATTTTCATATCTCTCTCAAAAATCTCATCTATCACCATCTGCAGTTCTTCAGAGTATTCATCTTTCCTTTCTTCAAGGGAATCATTTGTTGGGGCATAGCAAACTATAATACTCATATTGCACTGCTTTGATTTGAACTGTGTTAGTAACAATCTACTATTTGCACCTCCCCACTCGGTTAATGATTTTCTGCTCTTGGTTTCACCATTCCTACCCTTTCTCTTCCCACTCATTCTGATCCTGCCTTGGTTTAAAGCTTCCTTATCAATTCCTTACAACAAGTTTCACTTAGGGCCCAGATATCCCAACTATATTTCATAACTTCACTCTTCACTTGCTGTAACTTCCCAATGTGATCCACAGTTCTAACACTTCAATTACATATTTTAAATTTTTATTTATTATTTATAAATCGAGAGATTCTTAGCAGCCCGTTACGCTGGGGACTGCGGGCAAATCTGCCATCTTCTCTATCCATGACTAACTAAATCCATAGAGGATTCATTGGCTAGATACATCAAAGGATAGCCAGTTCCTTATGATGGGCAGTGCCTATCTAATTAAGGCAAGTGACCCCTGACGGTCCCTACAAAAGCTGGTTAGATCAACCACCAGGCATCAGGAGTAAAAGCTGAAGAGACAGTTTGTCCGGTGCTTTAAACACCATCTGTCACCCCGCTACCAGTGACTTCATCAGGATGTAGTGGGGCATTTCAGCTGTAGTTATGTTTCTGATAGCGAAATGTCCCGATGGCGAAATGGTCCAAGTAGCAAAAAGCTGGTGGCGAATTGACGGTGGCTAATCGTCGTCGACGAATGAGCGGTGGCGAATCGTCACCAACCCATATATATATATATATATATATATATGTATATTCATATATATCTATATACATATATATATATATATATATATATATATATATATATATATATATATATATATATATATATATATATATATATATATATATATATATATATATATATATATATATATATATATATATATATATGGGTTGGTGACGATTCGCCACCGCTCATTCGTCGACGACGATTAGCCACCGTCAATTCGCCACCAGCTTTTTGCTACTTGGACCATTTCGCCATCGGGACATTTCGCTATCAGAAACATAACTACAGCTGTTTATTTTTTTCTCTTCTGCAGTTTTCTTTTATTTTAGCAGTTTTAACTATTCTACTGCAAAGTGTAAATAAAAGAAATGTAAAAAAAATAAACATTTTATTATGTGAAAAAAAGTTAAAAGTAATTCAAACATTTTATTGTTTACGAGCAAGTAAAAAAATTATATTGGTTTGCACCTAAAAAAATTGAAATTTTAGTTCATTTGATAGTTATGAGCTATTCCTTTGAGATATTCCAAAGCGTCTCTTTCAATGTTGTACTCGAGAACAATTTTCTTCATTCTTTCATCAGCGCTTCTATATTTTTTCAGCTTTAATGGTGGTCTGCGTCCTGCTATCAGTTGTTCCATATCTCTTCTCTTTTGTAATTTCATTAGAGTTTCTATAAATTTCCATATGGTTGGGTGGTTAGCTCCAAGTTTAAAAGCAATTCTGCGATGAGCAGCTTCTGCGTGGTTATTTGTTCGATTTTCATCATTTAAAGTAGTTTCATATTGCGACAATATATCATTGGGATACAAGGGTGGCCTTCAGCATCTGCTGCGCCTATTGTAGCTACCTATATAATTATATTCAAACCAATCAAATATTGGCATAAATTCCTCAGGCAAAAAGTCAGAAAGTTAGGGTAGTTGCTCCGACTGCAGCGATATGTCTGCATGCTTTGTGCTAAATAAAAAAAAAAAAAAACATCCCCTTATTTGGACTCTCGGAAAGCATTATGTCATAGCACCAATAGCTGCTTGTTTAAAGTCACAATGAATACACTCCGGTCTTAGATTAGGTGCCAATGATTTAACCATTTCAAACATGCGTAGGTAAGTTGAACGTTGCTTATTTGTTAGAAAGATATACAGAATTGGATGAACACCATCAAGTTTTTTTGCCAAAATACAATATACTTGTGAGAATAAAATAGGGGCTATGTTGAATGTACCGTCAACAAACCATGTCGATTCTACTAGATAATGTACCCAGGATTCTCTTCCAAATATAATGATGTGGTTACTTTCTGGACCATTATCAGCCAAAAGAAACCTTTCTTCCAATAAGTTATCAGATTTATACATTTTATGTGTAGTTGGAATGGCAAACTGCAGAAGATTAGTAGGATTTGCTGGCACTAAGCTAATATAATTTCTTTTTTGTCTAATTATTTTCTTCATGCTGTCCAACGTTGGTAATGATGCTTGCACTGATAAAGGCACACCAGATATACATTCATTTATAAGAACACTAGGTACTTCTTGTGATTCTTCTGCACAGCGTTTTAAATTTACTTTTACCTTAGCAACTTTTACATTTGATGCAGAGGCCGAATGAGTGTGTTCATTTATTTTCTTTATCACATAGCTATTCCTGGTGTAGATCCGTCCATTGCATCTTCCCCTTTGTTCGCAGTGCCAAAATTTGATGCTAGAATCACTCTTGGATGATCTATCAAAAACGTAAATAAAACCATCGTGGTGAAATTTCTCTTTTCCGCGTTTGGAAAGAATATCTGCTTCCATTTTGAGGGCTTGAAGAAGATTCATAAAAATATTAACCCTCTTACCCCCAAAGGACGTACTGGTACGTTTCACAAAACTCATCCCTTTACCCCCATGGACGTACCGGTACGTCCTTGCAGAAAAATGCTATTTAAATTTTTTTTTGCATATTTTTTATATTTTTTTGAGAAACTTCAGGCACTTTCCAAGAGAATGAGACCAACCTGACCTCTCTATAACGAAAATTAAGGCTGTTAGAGCAATTTAAAAAAAATATACTGCAAAATGTGCTTGAAAAAAAATAACCCTTGGGGGTTAAGGGTTGGAAATTTCCAAATAGCCTGGGGGTAATGAAGAAAATATTTACTCTTTTTTGAAATAAAAAAGTAAACATATTTGTTATGCTTGTAAACAATCTAAGTTAAACTATAAAATTATTAAATTATTAAATTTCCAGAGTTATCCAGCAGAAAAAAAAAACCATTGCCTTATATGCTTATAATAGGAGTACTTATTCCTTCGCCGGTGGTGAATCAGCGGTGGTGAAATGGCATCGGAGGCGAATGGGCGGTGGCTAACTGTCAGTGGTTAACTGTCGGCGGTGAATCGGCAGCGGCGAATGGTCCTATCCCCATATATATATATATATATATATATATATATATATATATATATATATATATATATATATACATATATATATATATATATATATACATATATATATACAGTATATATATATATATATATATATATATATATATATATATATACTGTATATATATATATGTATATATATATATATATATATATATATATATATATATATATATATATATATATATATATATATATATATATATATCTTAATTCATGTATATAGATGTGTGTTGTATGTCAAGGTAAATGAACTCAATATTCATGAGTATTCCACAAAAACCTATATCTCCGCATGTTATTGCAAAGATTGCATTTTGGTAGCGAAGGGAGTTTAGTTGCTTTTGGGTGCTCGAGTTGACAAGTCCCTCACCTGAGAGGTTAGTTGTGTATAGTGTACTTACCAATGAACCTTTTGTAATAAATGAAGAAAACCCATTTTCTGACGGCTCATTATCTGTCTACATGGGTCTTATAAAAATACATCTTTTTGTGTATGCTGTGAGTGAAGTTATTCTTTGAGCCGGTAAAATAAAAGTTCAAGATGCCTAAATATACAAGGACTAACATAGCAGACGCTGCTGCTACAGGAGATGAGAACGAAGGAGCAGTGGTATATAGCTTTCCCGATGAAGAGTATAAACAGGAAATTAGAACCCAAAAATTGGAAAATAAGTTAGATAACTTACATTAGTTAATGAGCAGATTGTTGGTGGAACGAGAACAGGTGTGGTGCGCAACCACAGAATATCCGACATACATGGATGAAGTTCAAACGCATACAAGTGAAAGTACACATGCACAGCCGAGTGAAGATACGTAAATCGTAGTTCGAACGTTGCCAGAACTCCAGGCAAGTGTTAAGCCTTTTGATGATCAATGGCCTAACAACATGTTCCAATCGATTGACGTGTTTTTGAGAGACTTTGAAGTAGCTACGTATGGGTGGTCAGAAAAAGAAAAAACTATTCAAGTAATGAGATTGCTGAAAGATGCTCCTGCAATGGAGGTAATTTGTTGGCCGCAAGACAGTTTAAGAAGTTATACTGAAATAAAACGACATTTAACTGAGAAGTATGCCTTGCCTGATGCGAGAATGGGAGACCTAAAAGAAAATTTCAAACCCAAAATATGGGAAAGTGAATCCGTTCTTAGTTCTGCAACTCGCGTATTTCGGGATTACGATTTGTTTGCTACCTGGAGGGCCAATCTCCCAGAAGGTGATAAAATAGCGATTGCCCGTAAACATATTCGCCTCTGTGGTAAACCCGTATCTATGTGGTTATTTGTTAGATGACAATCGCTCGTTAGCAGATGTAGTGAGTGGGATACAAAACATTTTAGACAGTTTGCCAGAAGAAAAAATGACTGGGCATAACTGGCCCGATTCTGAGAAGTTGGCAGCCATGCGAGGCACTCGACCTCCTAAGTAAGGGTCGGTGAGTGCCCAACCCAAGGATCCCCCGGCTGTTACACTTGTCAGGCCTACGGTCATCTATCTCGAGAGTGCTCAGCAAAAAACGCCCAGGGCGGGTGTGCTGTGGCACATGCACACCTCTCCCCGCCTAATATCCGAGGAAAAGGAAACAGGGGAAGAGGGAGGCGAGGGACATCACAAGCAGTAGCCGAGGAAGCAGTGACGACAGACATGACAGAGCAGGCACTGGGACCTCCATCGGTACCCCTGACCTCACCCCCACAGCACTAGGGAGCAGTGGCATTGCAGCTGAGGTCATTGGCCCATGCCCCATATCTCGTAATGGCCGTCTAGGAATGTGTTTCACTGATTGAAAAAAGATTCTCATCAAACTCACTGCAGTCGGTGATATCCATCGTCCTTGACACGCCAGGAGGAAATAAACGACGTATAAACCATACAACAATCATCAAATTTAAGGTGGGGTCTGTGAAGTTTTCACATGATTTTTTTGTCTTGTCAACCTTGAGAATTCCAGGAATCGAGGCTATTTTAGGAATTTATTTTATCTCTAATAATCAAATTTGCATTTTTGAGGGAAAAGATACAATAACAGTAAAAGCAGGAGGGTACATTTTGCCGATAGAAAGTCATGAGACAGTAACCGCGTGTGCGGGTTCAGAGAGACATTTAATCAAGGTAACAGCTGTACCTGAGGGAGGAGAAGTGTTGTCTCCCCAGACACTTATGAGCATATCAGTGACCCCGTGTTGCCCTCTTGTGGAAGGAACCAAGGTCGTTGTTAAACCCCATGACAATTGGGCCCATATGATATCAGAGGGCTTGAGAGAAGTAAAAGAGAACAGAGCTGATATAACAATAGTTAATTTGTCAAATAAAAGAGTTGTTTTAGGAAGTGATTCAGTGTGTAAATTAGATTTATGTGAAATTGCTTATAATGGGATGTTGGAAACCACAACTACAGCCCGCACAGACGGACGCACTTGGAATTTGATTATACAAGCATGAAAATTATGTCCATCAGAGTATCATGTATTTAGTTCCATTGTCAATAATTATTCCGATGTAATTGCAATTGGATATGAGCCACCCGGGAGGATTGATCGATTTCCCTTGGAGAGATAGAAAGGGGAATTTATAAATTAAAGCAACAAGGGATAATCGAGGAGAGTGAATCCCCCTGGGCTTCTCCAATTGTAGCTGTTAAGAAAAAGGATGGCTCTTTAAGATTCTGTGTTGATTATAGGATGTTGAATGCAGTCACAAAGGATAATGCATTTCCATTGCCCTTAATCGAAGAATTACTTGTGAAAGTACGAGATAGTAAATATTTTACAGCTGTTAATTTAAAATCTGGATACTATCAAATAACCATTCAGGAAGACAGTAAATGTAAATCTGCATTTATAGCTTACGATCAACTATTTCAATTTAATTTTCTCCTTTCGGTATTAAAAATGCTCCAAGTCATTTCTCTAGAGTAATAATGGCAGTTTTGTCGCCCTTAATTGGCCATAATGTTCTTGTTTATTTAGATGATATAATGATTACAGGGAAATCGGCTGAAGAACATAATGATAATATTCGTAAAGTTTTAGAAGCATTGCGACGTAATGGTATGAAAATAAATTTGTCAAAGTGCAAATTTTTCTGTAAATAGGTCGAATTTTTAGGTCACATAATAACCCCAGAAGCTATCCAACCCTGCCCCAGTAAAGCCCCAGTAAAGTAGCGGCTCTTAGAGATTTCCCCCGGCCACGTAACTCTAAGGAAGTAGCTGGGTTCCTAGGGCTCGTTGGGTATCACCGTAAATTCATAAAAGGTTTTGGAGAGATAGCGAGACCCTTAGATGCTTTAAAGAAACAAAAAGAAATAAATTGGGGAGCAGAAGAAGAAAGGGCCTTTAACCATTTGAAAACTGCCTTAACTAGCAATGAATTACTCGCATATCCTAGATTTGATCCCCCGTTTTTAGTGACAACAGATGCGAGTAGTGTAGCTATTGGTGGCGTAGTTTCTCAAGGAGATGATAAAGGCAGAGAGCGACCCATTTGTTTTGCTTCCCGGGCATTAAAAGGGGCAGAAAAGAATTATAGTACATTCGATCAAGAGGCTTTGGCTATTCTTTGGGTTCTAGAGAGGCATCAATTCTTTTTATTAGGTCAGTCGATTAAGTTACGAAGTGATCATCGCCCCTTACGTGATTTGTATTATAAAAATTATTTGACCTCTTGACAAGCGTGATGGATTGAGAGATTGTTAGAGTTTAATATAAAGAGTTTTCACCACATAAAAGGTAAAGCTAACAAGGTAGCTGATGCTCCCTCTAGAGGTGCAGTAATAGGAGTAACAACTAGGGCACAAAAGAAGAACGAAGAACGTAACCGAAATATTGAAGACCCCCATCAAAATAGAGAAAATAGAGAATGGGATATGAATTCTCCCGTTGAGCAAGCAAAAGATGAGAGAGAGAGAGAGAGAGAGAGAGAGAGAGAGAGAGAGAGAGAGAGAGAGAGAGAGAGAGAGAGAGAGAGAGAGAGAGAGGCGAAGGTGAATATATGTGGGTGACCAAGGAAATGATCAGGGGTGTCCAGAATGAATGCCCTGATGATGCAGGTTTAATTGACTTGGGAAGTTGGGACATAAAAGAAGTCCGAGAGGTACAGAAAAAAGAGGAATAGATGAAAGAGTGCGAGCAGGAATTAAAGGGGAATCAGAGGGTTATCCGTCGTTTCTGAATGTGCCTCGTGAGAATTTTTTTATAGGAAATGATATTTCATATTATGCTTACGAGAAGAGGGGAGGGGAATTTTGTGCACGGGTAGTTCTTCCTCCCTCTTTAATTAATCGAGCCA
>NC_090751.1:79462008-79492008 GCF_036898095.1 Palaemon carinicauda
CAACGTAGTCTGTCTACATCTGCCGACGTCCGCTTGGGAGCTGCCAACGGATCTGCGATACCCACCTACGGTTACGAGAACCTCACATTATCGTTCGGAAACGGTAAATTCAATTGGAAGTTTCTCGTTGCTGACGTCACAATGCCAATCCTCGGTGCGGATTTCCTCTCTCATTTCCACCTTTTGGTCGATGTCGCCCACCGACGATTGGTCAACGCAGACTCGTACTTGTCGACACCTCTTCAACCCGCCCCCTCTAACCTCGCTCTCCACATCAGCGCTTTCCACATCAGCGCACCCACGGATGCCTATGCCCACCTCCTCACGTCGTACTCGGAAGTTTTCCGTCCAGAACTTCGCCAAACGCCCACGGTTCCTGCCAAGCACGGTATTTATCACCATATCAAGACGACGGGACCCACAGTCTTCGCAAAATTCAGACGTCTGGCACCGGAACGATTGGCAGCCGCCAAACAGACGTTCGCCGAAATGGAGAAAATGGGCCTTTGCCAAAAAGCCTCCAGCCCATGGTCGTCACCCTTACACATCGTTCTGAAGAAAGACGGCTCCCTCCGTCCGTGCGGGGATTACAGGCGCCTGAACATGCAAACAGAACCGGATCACTACCCCCTCCCAAACATTGCCAATGTAACCTCCTACCTGAACAAAGCGAAAGTTTTCTCTACGCTCGACCTCCTGAAGGGGTATTATCAGGTGCCTATGAACCCAGAAGACATCCCCAAGACTGCCATCATCACTCCGTTTGGCACATACACCTTCAATTACTCCTGTTTTGGCCTTCGTAATGCTGGGGCAACGTTTCAACGTCTCATGGATGGCATCTTAGGGGACCTCCCTTTCTGTGTATGTTATGTGGACGACATACTTGTGTTCTCCTCAAAAGAGGAACACCTCCGTCACCTGCGCATCGTGCTCGACCGCCTGCAACAAAACGGCCTTGTAGTCCGGTGCGACAAGTGTACCTTTGGCGCCAACGAAGTGTCATTCTTAGGGCACCGTATCACTCCTGAAGGAGTCCATCCCCTCCCTGAGAAGGTAGCAGCCGTTCAGAATTTCCCCGCGCCCTCAACCATCAAAGCTCTGCAGGAATTCTTGGGCATGATCAACTATTTTCACCGTTTTCTGCCAGCCATTGCCACCACTCTTGCTCCCCTCTACGCCTCCCTCAAGGGCAAGCCAAAGGACCTGAAGTGGGGTCCCCTTCAAGAAGCAGCCTTCTGCAATGCAAAGAAGCCCCTATCAACTGCTGCGGCTCTCACTTTTCCTATCCCACACGCCCCTCTCCTTCTCTCTACCGATGCCAGCGACGTTGCTATTGGTGCAGTACTCGAGCAGGTGGTCAAAGGCTCGCCCCGCCCATTGGCCTTCTTCAGCAGAAAACTGTCCAAGGCAGAATCGGGTTATTCTACCTTCGATCGAGAATTGCTGGCGCTGCACTTGGGTGTCCGTCACTTTCGCCATTTCTTAGAAGGTACGCCCTTCGTCATTCGCACAGACCACATGCCTCTGGTGCACGCCTTCACTTGACAGTCTGACGCCTGGTCCGCCCGTCAACGCCAACATCTCTCCGCCGTGGCTGAATACAATTGCACCCTCCAATACGTCGCTGGGAAAATGAATCCCGTTGCCCATGCCCTGTCAAGAAACACGTTGGCTGCCGTTCAACTGCGATTGGATTACAACGCCCTGGCTGAAGCCCAACGACAGGATCCAGAGTATCAAGCTTGTAGGACATACTGCACGTCCCTCCGTTGGGAAGATTTTCCCCTCGAAGACTCCAACACCACCCTCCTCTGTGACGTCAGTACTGGTAGACCGCGACCTTGGATTCCTGCTCCCATGCGCCGAAAGGTGTTTGATTTCATCCACGGCTTTTCACATCCCTCGTGCCGTTCTACTGTACAGCTGCTGAAGGCAAAGTTCATTCGGCACGGCATTTCTAAGGATGCTAAGGATTGGGTCCGTGCCTGTACTTCTTGCCAAACTTCCAAAGTACATCGACACATGGATTCAGGAGTGGGCACCTTTCCTCAACCTCAGCGTCATTTCGCACACATTCACGTCGACGTTATAGGCCCCCTACCCACATCACAAGGACATCGTTACCTGTTTACCGTCATCGACCGCTCCACTCGTTGGCCTGAAGCCATTCCCATGGAAACTGCAACGTCCGCCTCATGTACATCTGCCTTACTCTCTGGATGGATTTCAAGATTCGGTATCCCTGAGCATATTACTTCTGACAGGGGAACCACTTTCACCTCTCAATTGTGGACGTCATTAGCGAATCTCCTGGGCATCACCCTACATCAGACAACGGCCTACAACCCCGCTGCCAATGGAATGGTTGAACGTTTTCATCGCACCCTCAAAGCAGCTTTGATGTCCCGTTGCAAGGATTGCAACTGGTTTACTCAGCTTCCCTGGGTCCTCCTTGGACTAAGGACCACTCCTAAAGATGCCCTCGACGTCTCGGCAGCCGAAATGGTGTATGGCGACCCGTTGGTCGTCCCTGCCGAATTTTTTCCTTCTACAACCTCCTCCGACGATCTCCAGCGCATACGTCACCTCGTGGGAAAATTTACTCCGTGCCGCCAGACTTACAAGCCCCCAGCGAAGCATCACATACCAACGGACTTGCACTCTGCAACGCACGTCTTCCTGCGCAACAACACCAGCAAGCCACCACTAACGCCCCCTTACACGGGCCCTTTCCTTGTGATCCGACGCAGTCCGAAAGCATTCCTCCTAAACATTCGGGGCAAAGAAGACTGGGTCTCCATTGATCGTCTAAAACCTGCTTATCTTCTGCCAGATGACCCGCCTACAGTTCGCCTCTCTAGATCAGGGCGCCCTATTTAACATGTACAGTATGTCATTTTTAGGGGGGGAGCCATATACCAACCGTGTTTCACACAATTGTACATAATTCCTTTTGTATATATTATGCTTGTATCTTCGCTCTTCCCTCGCACTAAAACGAACATGAAAATTCATGTCTGGTTTTTCCTCTGTAATATTGTCTGTCTTGTGAACTTGTTATGTCCTGTTGCCTTGAGGTTTTGTATACAAGGAGAGTGTTCCACAATAATATAACTCAGTCATTTCCAATCTGCCTTTGAGTTCACACCCTTACTCGGCGCCGTCACAATATATATATATATATATATGCATATATATATATATATATATATATATATATATATATATATATATATATATATATATATATATATATATAAACACACACACACACACACATATATATATATATAATAGTTATATTCTTGACAGTGTTCTTTTATTTTCTTGGTAGTATAATTTTCTTGGTTTAGTATTTTCCTTTTTGCTAAACTCAGAACCAATACCTTTTTTTTTCTTTTTTTTATAATTACCTTACGATAACCGATTTCGTGTCCAATGATTTCATGGTTGTATATATTATAAGTCCCTAAAATGGATTTTGTAATAACTCTTAGTTTTGCTGTATATATAAATCTAAGAGAGTTTATTTTCAGGCAATCTTTAATTCACGACAACCCGTATCAAAACAAATTAATAGTGTTAAAAAAGGGCAATAAATTATTCTTTTCTATTCCAACTTTCAATTTAATTGCAAGGATGGAGATCATTGAAACACTAAAAGAGAACAAAACAACAAAAATATCAGCATAGCTCTTCCATGTTATATCAAAATCTTGATTTGTGGTCGAACTTCAAAATTCAAAACTTGCAGAGAATGTTTTACGCCCAACAGGCTAATATAAGTCACTTTTTATAGTTTATATATGAAAGAGGTATCATAATGTTGTTACTGTTCTTAAAAGTATTTCATATTAATTGTTCATCACTGGAGTTTTTTTTCCGTTTGACCCCTTGAAGTTATAGCATCTAACATTTCCAACAAGGCTTGTAGCTTAGCTAGTAATAATAATAATAATAATAATAATAATAATAATAATAATAATAATAATAATAATAATAATGATTATGATGATGAGGATGAGGATGATGATGGCGATGATGATGATTATGATGACGATAAGCTCAGGGGCCTAAAATGAGCCTAAAGTTATATTTTTCAGTCTATTTCAGAATATTTTTTAAGATACAAAAATACCCAAATCTTATACATCAATATTGTTATTCAGTTACTGAAAATATTCTTATTCTGGGACTACATTAATCAACGATTAGATAATATAATGAATTACCTTTTTTTGTTTTGTAGATCATTTTTTTTTAAATGACACGTATATTTTAAGTATGATGATTATGGTGCCAATAAATGTTTTTTTTTTTTTTGGTGTTTTTTTTTTCTATCCATTTAGAAAGAATACTGGCAAAATCTAACCGCTGCCCTTCGCGTCAATAGATGATGATGATAATGATGATGATGGTGATGATACGTTACGCAATTATGTGTAGAAGCAATTGGCTTATTTAGACCTTTAATACTCCTTTGTGGATCTATAGCATTCCAATAATGAACAGAGATGGTAAAAATGTCTGAAATTTCTTACTCAACTCAGGAAAATCTCTAAGGCAGCCTTTTAACCTTTGGTTGTAAGTTGCCAGTATTGTTTAAGTGGATGTGTTACTAGTTTTTGTATATTAATTCCTTGTTTATTTAAACGTCAATTCTTTCTCTGTATGTAGTAATGTCCAGCAAAGTGATTTTATTACCTTTATTTAATTTGGTATTTGGAAGATTGCTTCATTACTTCAGGTCCTCTAGTGTTCCTAAAATTCTTTCTTGTAACTATTTTCTTAACTGCAAATTACCATGGATACCTTCTAAATAATCCTTTTAAAAGTGGAGAAATGCAATCATTGCACAATAGGAGTTATAATGGACGTAGATAAGTCTCTTCTCTACGATACCTTCATGGACCATTGGAGAGGGATTATCATTAGTCTATTCATAAGCCAAGAGCTCCATAGCCCTTAAAGGTTTAAAGACAATAGACAGGGAAATGTCCTAGAGACTAACCATATTTACAGACAACCAGATCTCCATCAAGAACCTAGGCTCCCTCGCTATCAAACACCCAATGCCCCTACCCATCAAGGTACGACCAGGGAGTGCCAGACAATTACTGCTTACGAATCAACAGGTAGACCTCTAGGATCTATAGAAAATCCCCATCTCTTCTACACAACAATGGAGAGGTTACAGATACTACTAGAAACTATCAAGCTTTGGCTGGTGTCGAGCTTTGGTCTATCAACTTGCCAGTCAGGGACGTTTCATATAGGCCACCTTGGACTTTATAAGTTTTTATAACGATTGACGCTTCTGATCGTCGGAGAGACGTAAAAGAACTCGCCTCTTTAAGAAAATCCCAGTTAACAAGAGATATCTGGAACTAGTGAATCATTTTATATTCACGTTTTCCGTGTACATATAATTCAAACAAATCTTAAACGAGGTTGTTTTTGTTTTCACTGAGACTACAAAAGTTCTTTTTATAGCTTTTTTTTTTAAATCATAACCATTTGCATTCTGCAGAGGTAGGGAGATTTTACTTTCGAAAGCTAAATTCAAATCTAATCTCTCATGAATGTGCTTTTTATTTATCATCAAGTACAGAGATATATTCAAACTATTTCATAAAATCCTAATTCAAATTTCTGCTTTGTTTAGAAGTCTATAGCCATTAATGAATCGTCCCTGCTGGGATATCTGTTACGAAATTTCTAGACAAGTTTAGTCTCGAAAGTTTCTCGAAGTGTTTAGTTTCGTGTATTATCTGCAAACCTTACTATCGTTATGTGCTGAGGATGGGGGTTTGGGGGAGCCCATAGATATACCTGCCGAGTCATTAGCAGCCATTACCTTACTCTCACTGGTTCTCGCATGATGGAGAGGGAAGTGGCTTAGGTGCTGATCCCATGTGTATATAGTCAGTCTCTAGGGCACTGTCCTATTCCTTGCCTCTGCTATTCAAAATTGACATTTCAAACAAACATTTAAATGGGTAGAATATTCCCGTGTGTTTCCATTAGCCTTGTAGGTGGCCAAAAAAAAAAAAAAACTTGAATTTTTTGATATGCATGAACAACATTGTTTTACACTTTCTTTATGAAGATTGACGGGGGAAATGAAATCTGATTTTTTTTTCATTAATTGGCCGATGCATTTTTGCACTTAGTCTACAAAGATCTGCAATTGACTCTACAAAATATATATTTCTTTTATGACACTATATCCCGATAGTCAATAAACGATTGAGTTTATTAGAAATTCATTCATTTATGATTTTACCTCTTGTAGATTTAATGGGGATGCCTTAACATGGTGAAAATGTTTGCGTATCACGATGCTTAACAAAGCTGTACTAGCCAGGGCCGCCCATACTAGTTTGACTTGCTGTGAGTGAGCCGACGAAAATTCTCCCACTATCACCAATCCACAATAGCCAAATTGGTAATAAAACTGGCCAAACCCCAAACATGAATTGATATATCTAAGGTCTTTGACCGGCAGTGGAATAGAAACGGCTGTATTTGTTATTGTGCTTGTAAACATTAAAAGAGAACAAATCATCTGCCGGTTTCCGCTAAGGTTTATACGAATGATTTTGTTCGTTACTATTGGTGGTGTTCGTTTTAATTTCTAAGATAAAATTTAATCACATAATTCAACTTTCCAGTTTAGACCAGCATTTTAAGTGTCAAATCTCCCAGTACCTTTGACGGTTGCTGAGATTCATGTAATAACAATGGAGTTTTACTGAAATAACCATAACATTTTGTGAAGAGAGAGAGAGAGAGAGAGAGAGAGAGAGAGAGAGAGAGAGAGAGAGAGAGGAGAGAGAGAGAGAGAGATAATGGACTCACTTTGTATGTGCAGTTGAGTAATATTGGTTTTTGTCATCGGGAAATGAAAATGTCAGAATTGGCCATATGTAGGGAATGAATGGCAAGGATTTTGAAGGAATGGGGATTAAAACCAAAGATACTGGAAACCATCAGGAGATTGTATGAAAGGACATCAGCTAAAGTAAGAAAAGGACAGTGTTTGACAGAAGAGTTCATAACCACTGGTGGTGTTATACAGGATTGCGCACTATCACCACACCTCTTCAACCTATACTTGGAATGGGTAGTGAGAATGGCACTTGGAGATTATGAGGGTGGCATAGATATAGGAGGTACAAAAATATCTAACATGCGATATATAGATAACATAGTGCCTTTAGCAGAAACTAAGGAGGAACTTCAGAGAGTGTTGAGAATGGTGGAGGAGCAGTGCAATATGTATGAATTAGTGAGAAACAGAGAGAAAACCAAAAGTATGAAAATTGGACGCCAGAGTGAGACCTTAAAAATGCTACTATCAGAGGGAGAAGTGGAACAAGTCAATGAGTTTAAATATTTGGGAGTGTTTTTCACAGCAAATGGAAAGATGGAAAGAACAATTTAAGACCAAATCTCAAGTGGCCAGAAAGCTTTTGGAAGACTAAGAAGAATCTGGAAAGATAGAAATATATACATTAAGTTGAAAATTAGACTATTAAGAGCAATAGTAATCCCCACTGTGATATACGGTGGTGAATGCTGGGTACTGAAGAAGAGAAAAGAGAAAAAATTATTAGCCTTTGAAATGCAAAGTTTGAGAAGAATCTGTGGTGTAAGATGGGAGAACAGATTTACGAACGAGAGAGTGAGAGAAATGGCTGGTGTTGAGGACACAATTCTGATTAGAGTGGAGGATATTCAGAGGAGATGGTTTGGGCATGTACAGATGATGGAGCAAGACAGATGGCCAGATATAGTGCTGGATGGACGAGTGGCCAGAAACAGTCCGAGAGGACGACCAAGAGATTCATGGGTGAAAACCTTCAAGAAAGCAAATAGAGGCGAGAAATTTCAGCAGCTGGCACAGATGGCATTGGATAGGAATCTCTGGAGAGAATGGTCACATCAGATGAAGGACCCAACCCGGACAATTCTGGACGGGATTCAGTGAGTGAGATATATAACGGATTTTGAGCGAAGCGAAAAATCTATTTTTGGGTGAGATGGCCATGTCGTCCTGATGGAAGTTCCTATAGGGTAGCTTCCTAGGGTATATTACAACTACGGCGATATTCCCAGAGAATTTACCTTAAGGTACCCAGAATTCTAACTCCTGGAGCGAATATCCCTAATGAAAGGGATATCGCGACATATCAGAGGACGTATTCTTGACACACCACATGGCAATCTGCACCCCAAACAGAGATAACACATCGAAGGGGTCAATTGGCAAGAAAACGAAAACGAGAAAGAAAAAGGGGGAGCCGCTCCCAAGGCTCCCTCTTCTCCCGTTTCGTAAGCGTGCCTGGCGCCAATCCTGGCGCCATCTGTATTCCTTGTAGCGATACACGAGGTGCTACAGATACTGTATGTAGGGAGGGGTCTTACAGCCCTTTCATAGAAAGGGAAGGGCGGGTCCATCAGGACGACATGGCCATCTCACCCAAAAATAGATTTTTCGCTTCGCTCAAAATCCGTTTTTTGTGCTCAAGCCATGTCGTCCTGATGGAAGTATACCAGAGCATTACTGTATCTGTGGATTCTCAGAACGTGCCGTACTCCCCGGAGGTAATTTTTCCCGGTCAACTAGACCTAGAGACCTAAGATGTTACCGTTATACATCTTTTCAACTAACCATAAACCAAGTTAGAGCTTCCTGCCCCCTACAGGGAAGAGTCCTACTAGACTCTGGAAAAGTCTCGAAGAGTACATATACCTATGTATGAATACCAGGCAAGCCAATATAGTGGTCTCACCCTATATTAAGTAAAGCATGGTTTGTAAAGAACCACTGCGTCAATATGAAATATCGACCAGTTCTCCGCACAATACTTGTATTGGAAAAAGGTTTATATCCGCATAGGAGGAAACTTGTAAATCCGCCACCGTCCCCTTATGGGATGGAGTCCTCCCGTTGAGGGAAAGCATAAACCAATGCAACATAGCTTGCATAAAGGAACAATCTATTAGAATTATCCCAGATAAAGTACATAGAATGAATGCTCAATTATACCAATAAATTGACACAGGTGAAGGAGACGCAAGGTTCTCAAGAACAAGTTTATTGATAGACAATAAATAGACAGGTTAACAACAATTATATATATATATATATATATATATATATATATATATATATATATATATATATATATTTATATATATATATATATATATATATATATATATATATATATATATATATATATATATATATATATATATATATATATATATATAAGAAGAGGATAACCAAAACTTTAAGCATAAGTATCATAGTAAACAGAACTTGTTTATCTGAAAGAAAAAACATTATTGCCACTTTTAAGATACCGAGGTATCAAAGTCATAAAAGTCTGTATTACAAATCAATCACATTAGCGTTAGAAACGCTCCGCACACATGTCTGCACTTATGCTAGGTTCACCTTTGGAAATGGAACAGTCTACGTGGGCAACTCAGTGCCCTCACTTAGTTTGTAGTACAGTATGTAACTACACACTCACCCTGGAATTAATCGTCCCAATTAAAACCACTGTTCCTCGCAGAGTTAAACAGTAGGGTTAAAGACGCGACCCACTGCTACCACAGATCTCTTAAGTTCCTCTACTTGCTTCGCATAGTGGCGAAAGAACACCCTGGAAGACTTCCAGCCAGTGTATGAACGGAGATGTTCAAAATCCATACAATTAAAGAAATTTAAGGATGAGGCAACTTTCTTCGGATCGTGACCTGCGGGTGTACTGTCAGGATCCGCTCTGCGAATGAAATATGTGATTTTCGCTCTGAGTTGATTCAGAGATAAATTTGAGCCTGATGTTTCCCCCCTGAATAGTTGACCACCCTTGAAGTCTGAAGTTCTACGAAGATAGACCTTTAGGCATTCTACTGGACATAGAGATGCATCTTCTTTCAGAGGGCAGATTCTCCAGGGACCCCACCTGTTGGTGGGTAACTCATTCTTGGCGAGAAACGTAGGATACGGAAACAGGTTCAGTTCTCCCCCATCCAGGAACTGAACACGATCTCCCTCTCTCGAGAGGGCTACAATCTCACTAACCCTGGCCCCGGACGCGAGTGCAAATAGGAAATTAACTTTTTGGGTCAAATCCTTTAACGCACACTCCTCATTGCTCAACAAAGAAGCGAAATAAAGAACTTTGTCTAAAGACCATGAAATGGGCTTTGGAGGTGCTGAAGGTCTGAGCCTAGCGCAGGCTTTCGGAACTTTATTAAAGATCTCGTTAGCGAGGTCGACCTGGAAGGCATATAGAATGGGTCTTGTCAAAGCAGACTTACACGCCGTAATCGTGTTAGCTGCCAACCCTTGACCATGGAGGTGGATGAAGAAAGATAAGCAGAAGTCTGTCGAGATCTCCTGCGGATTCTTCGCCTTGACAAAGGCCACCCATTTTCTCCAAGATGACTCATATTGCTCCTAGTAGATTTGCACTTATATTCTTCTAGGAAGTCTATGCTGGCTTTTGAAATCCCGAAACGCTTTCTCACCGCTAGGGAGAGAAAATCATGAGCTGTAGGGTCCGGGTTTTCTGTAATGAAGCGCAGACAGTCGACTTCTGGACTTGCTGGGTAAAAACTGGATCTGGTAGCGGTAGAAAAATTCAACCGTAGTTCCAATGCCAGGGGGAACCACACGCTGTTCGGCCACTTGTGGGCCACTATTGCCGCTACCCCCTTGAAGGATCTCAGTTTGTTGAGGACCCTCAACAGGAGGTTGTGAGGAGGGAACAGATAAATCCTGGACCATCTGTTCCAGTCGAGGGACATCGCGTCCACTGCTTCCGCTAAGGGGTCCTCGTACGGGGACACGTACAGGGGCAACTTCTTGTTGTCTTTCGTCGCAAAGAGGTCTATCTGCAGTTCTGAGACTTGACTCAGAATGAAGGAGAATGATCCTGCGTCTAAGGACCATTCCGACTCTATCGGTGTGAACCTGGATAGAGCGTCCGCTGTCACATTGCGGACTCCTTGAAGGTGAACTGCCGACAGGTACCACTTCTTCTTTTCCGCCAATCGGAAGATGGCCAACATCACCAGGTTGAGAGGTGGTGACCACGATCCTTGTTGATTCAAGCATCTCACAACTACCTCGCTGTCCATCACCAACCTTATGTGGATCGAGTGATGCGGGGAAACTTTCTTTAAGGTAAGGAGCACTGCCATAGCTTCTAGAAAGTTTATGTGAAAGGTCTTGAATAGCTTGGACCAAGTCCCCTGGACTTTTTTCCGATGAGAGTGACCTCCCCATCCCTCCTTCGAGGCGTCTGAGTGAATCGTCACCGACGGGGGAGGTGGCTGAAGAAGAACCGACTTCTTTAGAAGTCTGGCTTGGGACCAAGGCCTGAGAAGAGTACGTAGCCGAAGCGGAACTGGTCTTCTCAGATCTCTTCGCGCGTTTGATGCATAACTTCTCCAAACTCCGGTTGCATCCTTTAGCTGTGCTCTTAGACCCGGGTCTGTCACCGAAGCAAACTGGAGAGAACCCAGTACTCTCTCCTGTTCGCGTCTTGATATCCTTTCGGAAACTACAAGTCTCTTGACGGAACCCGCTATCTCCTTCCTTTTCTTCGCCGGGATGGAGAAACGGTGTGACATTAGGTCCCAGTGGATTCCCAGCCACTGGAACTTTTGAGATGGAGAAAGTCGAGACTTTTTTCTATTGATCTTGAAGCCTAGATACTCTAGGAACTGGATTACTTGACTGGAAGCTTGCAAGCATTCTGTCTTGGATGCTGCCCACACCAGCCAGTCGTCCAGGTAGGCTACTACCTGAATTCCCTTTAGGCGTAATTGTTTGAGAGCTACGCTCGCAAGCTTCGTGAAGATCCTTGGGGCTATATTTAGCCCGAATGGCATGGCTCTGAAGGCGTATAGTCTTCGTTGTAGCTTGAACCCTAGGTAGGGGGAGAGTCGACGGTTGATTGGAACCTGCCAATAGGCGTCTGAAAAGTCTATGGAGACGGTTTATGCCTTTTGGGCAGTAAGATCCTTATGTGTTGCAGTGTTAGCATCTTGAACTTGCAGTTCACTATGAACTTGTTGAGTGGCGACAAGTCCAGAATGACTCTGAGTTTTTCCGAGTCTTTCTTGGGAACACAAAACAGCCTCCCTTGGAATTTGATGGACTTCACCCTTCGGATCACTTTTTTCTCCAACAGTTCTTGGATGTACTCCTCCAGAACGGGGGTGGAGTGTTGGAAAAACCGAGGGCACGGGGGTGAAGTGCTGTACCAGCTCCAGCCCAGTCCGTTCTGGAGTAGGCTGTGGGCCCAGGGATCGAAGGTCCACCGATCCCGAAAATTCTGAAGTCTCCCTCCTACCGGCATCATCTCACTTGGACTGCCGTCCTGAGGTCTTGCCTCCCTGACCGCGACCACCCCTGAATCCCCTTCCCCTTGAGGGGCGCCTAGACGAGCCTCTGGCTGCTCCTCTAGGCTTTGCTCGAAAGGAAGTTGACTGCCCTTCGAACGTTGGGTTGAATGCCGTGGACTGTGTCGACACGGCCTGGGGTACCCACTGGAATGTGGTCAGGGTTTGTGCCACCATCTGGGGCACTGAAGGCAGTGGCAATTGGAGTTGCTGTTGCTGTCTAAGTGGCTTGGCTGGCCGAGATGGTAGCCTAGTCCTCATAGTCTTCCTCTTTGGTTGAGGACCCTCATCCGGGGAAGACTTTCTTTTGATAGCCAGGCCCCACTTCTGGAGAAGGTTTCTATTCTCCGTGGCGGCCTTATCAACAACTTCTTTGACCAGTTTGCTAGGGAAAAGGTCTTTGCCCCAAATGTTGGAGGAGATTAGTTTCTTTGGCTCGTGCCTCACCGTAGCCGAGGTGAACACGAACTCCCTACAAGCTCTCCTCGCCCTGACGAAGCTATAAAGATCATTCGTCACTGTGGCCAGATGAGTCTTGGCCACTACCATGAACATTTCATGGATCTTGGGGTCACTTGCCATCGTCTCAAGAGTAGTCTGAAGAGACATTGAGGTAGCCAGTTTTTCTTTTGTCTCGAGCTCTCTCCGCAAAAGAAAGTCAGACAGCTTAGGGAGGTTCTCGCCGAACTGACGTCCGGCAATATCAGCCTCCAACTTCCCGTCTGAGAAGGTAAGATGGACGTCCTTCCAGTCTTTGTGGTCCATAGGCAGGACCAGCGACAAGGGTTTACACTCCTCCAGGGAGGGGCAAGGCTTGCCGGCCTCGACTGCTTTTAGTACAGCCGCAAACCCTTTCTGTAAAAAGGGGAAGGCTCTAGCAGGAGAGGACACAAAGGAAGGGAGCTTCTTACTCAATGCAGCTACCTTTGAGTTCGTGAAGCCCCTCTCTTTCATCGAGGATGAAAGCAAAGCTTGAGCCTTAGCATGGTCCATCACTATGACCTCCTTCGGCTCTGTCTCCTCCTTTGAAGCTGGTTCCTTCCTCAACCGGACATAACAGTCTGGATATGACCCCTTGCTGGGCCAGAATTCCACCTCCTCTAGGGGAACTGAACCCAACTTATCCGAGATGACGATCTTCCCAGTCGTCATCGGCATGTGCTCAGCATACCTCCACGGGTTAGCATCTGAGCACAAGGGAAGGTCTTTCACATTGAGCCTTTTCTGGGGCCCATGTGATGCTGCAAGCCTCTGCATCTGCAGTTCCATTGCAGCCACCTTCTCCTGATTCTCCTTCTGCATTTGTTGGATCATTCCAACAATGGAGGAGAGGGCCTGTCCCAGCTCTACTGGGAGAGCGGACGATGTTGAGGGAATAGGCTCAGGAATCTGAACCGGAGTAGCCGACACCTCGTCGACCTCTTCCTCTACAATGTCTGGGGCTTGAACTTCATCCTGGGCTCCTGCCAGGAGGTCTTCCTCCAGACGCTCGGACACGTCAGACATCCTGTCGTCCAACTGGATGTCTTGCAAGGCGACCGCGACTTCAGCATCCACCTGGATCTGAACTTGGGGGATCTCCTCTTGAGGCTGGGGAATCACTGCATCAGCTGATGCCCTAGGGAAAAGGTAAGCCCTCATCTTCTCACTTGGAAGATAAGGTCCAGAGGTGTTCTTCTGGAAGCCCCTTACCCAGGTACGAAGCTTCTCCCTTGCTATATCCCTTGATTCCGCCGTCCTAGGGGAATCAAAGGCCTTAGTAATCAGGTTAGTGCACACGGTACATACCTGGGGGTCCCAAATACTGGAGATCACCCTTGGAGACAGCGCATGCTGCGTGCCTCCTACAAAACTCATGTCCGCAGAGGTTCTTACTGCGGACGTTGCAGAAAACACTTCCGCACTTCGGATGGTCTTCCTGTAAAGAGAAGAAATTTCCATGAGCATCAAGTGAACTACGTATCACTGGATATGCACAGTTTAGCATAACAAATCAGAAAGGAAAGACACACACTTGTGTTTCCTTCACAACCAATTGTTGCAGCCTTCCAGATAATAAAATCGTATGCTTAATCTGTCCTAGAGTAACCAATGAAAAGTTTCCAGAGGAAACAGGTGTAGCTCACACCTCAGGTATGATTTTAAAATACCGGATAATAGACAAGAAAGAACTCACTTTATTATCTGTAAGGCAACACCAAAGGGCTGTGCAAGACAACACAAAAGTGTTAGAACACACAGTGCTGTACCAAAACTTATACTATAGTTTTCTTCCTACAGTATATGTTATACTGAAGAATACTGGTACAGTATAGAAGGTAATGTGCCGGCCGGCACACACCATAACTAGCTTTAAAGTATACTACTTAACAGCTATAAGGTGGCAGAACGCTGGTTCAAATGCATGTGCCGGCCGGCAGTTACTGCCGGCCGGCAACAGCCAATGCCGGCCGGCAATGACTGCCGGCCGGCAACTACACAAGGTAGTACCCGGCTGCCGGCCAATGCTCATAGCGACCGGCAGACAAGGGCTTGACAATAGCCGGCCGGCAAAGGTAAACAACCGATGCCGGCCAGCAGCAAAAAAACCAGAGGACTACGACTGCCCGGCTGCCGGCCTCATAGGCCGGCAGCCGGGTCGGGTACAGCACTAGAAGAAAACAGAATGGATGCCGGGATAAGAGCGTAAACTACCTCCAAGCCCGGCAATCCGAAAGAGTGCATATAAGGAAGGGGAGAATCTAATTCAGGCTTCCTGACCAATGCCGTCTGGCTCTACAGGCAGACATGGATGAGGGACCAAGGGAGGTCCGGGCAGCACTCAAGCAGAAGACCCTTGCCGGCCGGCAGACTCTGCCGGCCGGCAAGGGACTGAGTCAATTCCACATCCTAACCTATCCTAGGTCCAGATGTAGAATGACGTACAGTACTGTAATGGCTAGGCCATTACGGAGATAGAGGGGGAAGGGACAAAAGAGGGTCCTACCAATCTTGCTTTAGTGAAGACTCACCCGCAGCCAAGAAAACTCATCTTAGCCTAAGGGAGATTCAAGGAGGGAGGCCAGCAATACTTGCCAGCCCCCACTGAACCAAAGCAAGGAAGGTGTTGCTACTCCCAGGAAAGGATCTTATCCTCCCACCAAGAACAGCAACAAGCACTAGTCTGCTAGATCACAAAAGAAGGAATCATCTCGTACAGAAACCTTCGGCAGTGACCTAAGGAGGCTAAGCCTCCAATGTCTGTGTCAGGCCAGCGAGGGAGACTCTACCCCAAGCCAGACAAACACAGACTCAGACTAAAAAACTCTGATGTTCTGTCCCTCTCTGAAGCCAGACTTACTGGAACAGGGAGGTACAGTAACACCCCAGTATAGTTGTATCGAAAGTTAATTCAGATAAACCACTAGGGTTAAGCCCAAGGCTTAAACAGAGGGAAAGGGATTGCATACCTTCTCCGAAGAAAAGAAAGCAACCGGGGAGTATGAGAAAGTATACTAAGGCTCCATAAGCAACTTAGCCTAGGCACCAAGAGAATCGATTACCTAAATCACCGAAACTCACTCGTATACTATCTTGGAAATATTCAACATAATCTTAAATGTATAAAAAACAGCCTTAAGCTTCAATAAAATTTTAAAACACTCGGAAATCCAAAATCATGCAGGAAAGTACTAGGACCAAACGACTAGGCTACATGGCCTAGCGTAGGCCAGAGTTGGCAAATACTTCGCCAAAATAATAATACTAAAAGCACGAGAAAGGAAATCCTATGTAACGCTAAATAGCTAAAATTTATTAAAGCAAAACAACCGGGAATGTCGCTCTGGCTAACTAAAACTCATACCTAGCGAGCGACAGCGTCCATGACGCCTCCGGTAGGCAACGGCTCTTGTAACAAAGATTATTACTATTAATCACTTTAAAATTTACCAAGAGCCTACATTTATACATAAAAGAAATGGTACTCAACTTATCAGAGGCAGACGAAGTTGGAGAAGCCATGAAAAGATGAATAAATCCAAGATTTGCGAGAAACACAGGAAAAAACACCGAGTTGTTAAGCTACGCAAAAAGGAATACAGATGGCGCCAGGATTGGCGCCAGGCACGCTTACGAAACGGGAGAAGAGGGAGCCTTGGGAGCGGCTCCCCCTTTTTCTTTCTCGTTTTCGTTTTCTTGCCAATTGACCCCTTCGATGTGTTATCTCTGTTTGGGGTGCAGATTGCCAAGTGGCGTGTCAAGAATACGTCCTCTGATATGTCGCGATATCCCTTTCATTAGGGATATTCGATCCAGGAGTTAGAATTCTGGGTACCTTAAGGTAAATTCTCTGGGAATATCGCCGTAGTTGTAATATACCCTAGTAAGCTACCCTATAGGAACTTCCATCAGGACGACATGGCTTGAGCCCAAAAATATATATATATATATATATATACATATATATATATATATATATATGTGTGTGTGTATATACATATATATATATATATATATATAGATTATATATATATATATATATATTTATATATATATATGTATATATATACATATATATATATATATATATGTATATATATATATATATACATATACATATATATATGTATATATATAATAATAAATATATATAAATATATATACATATATATATATATATATATATACATATATATATATATATATATATACACACATACATACATACATATATATACGTATATATGTATATATATACACACACACACACACATATATATATATATATATATAGAAGCATATTGTTTCAGCTATAATTCGTGAGAAAAATATTTCGTTTCCTATTAATCTGTTTTTGTTCTTGCTAGAAATGAAAAAAAAAAGTGAAAAAGAAGCATATCTAAATTTCTGACATTTTAATTCCAAGTTTTACACAACCTTAATATGTCTTTTAAATATAAATTGAAACCCACAAGAAATAGTGATTTATTTCTTAGCATTTTCCACTATTTCATTCTCTTCCCTATATCATAGAAAAAATTTTTCTCTGATCATATTAAAATATTTTCATTATTTACCGAAAGAAGTTCATAAAAAAACTTGATCTAATGATAGAAAATTGTTATATTGACAATATTTGTGTCGAAATTAAAAGGATAATCACAAGGTAAAATGGCAAAATTAGTGGCCATTTTTTCTAAATTAAATGCGGCTTTTCATTTTCTGATTTGGATGAGACCACAGATCATCAGATTAGTTTGTTTTCCCAAACCGATAATTTAGTCGAAGGGTGATTACTAAAGATAATCTATTATTCTTCTTCGTAAGGAATTATGCTGAAAGAGATTAGTTTTAAAAAGGTTTAAAGGTATCTGGTTTCTGTTCCAGTTTCATTAGAATCTATGCACACCAGAAGTTCCACCAGGCTAAGCCAACCCCTCACTGTGGTGCCCAGCCACAGCAGTGACCTCTCCAGTGAACAGCTTAAATTTGCGGGCTCAGGTGGGGCCACGATCTGCTGCCGTGCGAATGCTGGCGAACACTTTACCTCTGTACTAGCCAGGAGGCTATAGCCTCATTACACGAGTCAAATAAAGAGGCAAGTCAATTGTGCCAGTAACTTGCTTCAAATAACTTTATACGTGCAAACATTACACATTTGACCAATAATTTGTGCAAGTCAAGTAAGAGGCAAGTTGACAGTTAAGTGGAATATCAAGTCAAGTGAATGGACACTAGATCTATTTTGAGGCAAATTGCTTCCCTTCCATTAACCACTGGCAAGCTACTTGTTACTTTTGGTTCTGTGTGAAAATGCACTTACTTCTAATTTAATTTCACGTGGTAATGCAGCTCTCATCAATGTATCATTTTTTTCTTTATCTTTGGGCCAACTGCATTAAATACATTATCAAAAACTCTTGGGGACATTCTAAAAACTTTTGTTCATTTCTTCTTTTTATTCACTCCCTTGCCAAAATTTATTTTTCTTGAGTAACCGCTCCCTCAACCATATCTAACAGCTCGCTGTACAATAAATTGACCTATTTTTAACTTCTTAAGAGCCATTGTGAGACAAAGAGTGTATGAGCATGCTCTAAATGCACAAATAGACCCGAGAAGCTAGTAGCCCGATTCAATAGCTTTGTGTATACAAACACTTGCCATGTGGTCCTTGCCTTCAGAAGCATTCCACTTACTCACTTGACTTGTCTCTCTATTTGACCTGTGTAAATGAGGCTTAAGGATAATCACATGTAATGCTTATCTGTAAGATAAATAATTCCATTTGTTGAATATCGCAAATTCGATCAAAGATTTATTATAACATTACTTAATTGGTATCTATACAAATTAACTTAGGACATAAAGTGGGGAAGCTATAACCAGAAAAATAATAATAGTGTAATTTTTCTGTTCATCTTCGCCTTTTACATTAACCCCCACTTACTATGATTAGAGAACCTTAAACTTCTATATTTCAGCAAAGGAATATTTGACAAAGACTTACAATTGCTTATTTCATAGCTTATTATAATCTTTGGCACTAAGAACTTGGGGATCGAGATAAACTCACCATATTTGGCGAACTTAGTATACAGAGAATGCTAATCTCATGCTAAATACATTCTTGATTATTGCATGAAGGAATGAGGGTCAATTCTTCTGAGAGAGAATTTTAAAAGAAAATTTACAAATGGAGTGAAATTCACGGTAAGTTTTCATTTATGGCAAAGTTTTTCAAGTAATTGTTTTCTTCATATCACAGTGAGCCCTCGTTACTTCGCGGTTCGACCATCGCGGATTCACCACTTCGCGGATTTTTTTCATAAACCCATGTATATACATATATCGCGGATTTTCCGGAAATTTCGAAAATACCGCGATGTGACCGATGGTGCGAGATTGGTGAGAGTAAGGAAAATTGAATCATGATTGATTTTCAATATAAATGAAACTTTGAGGAGCAACAAAGATATCATTTGTTAGAGAGATAGAGAGAGGTAAGGAATGGGAGGTAGTGAAAAGTAGCCCACAGAGAGAGAGAGAGAGAGAGAGAGAGATAGAGGGGGGTTTAAATGTAATAAACAAAAAAAATTGATAGGTTATAACACATTGGTGCTTATGTAATATCAACTGTATACTGTAGACAGTTTGAATAAGTTAAGAAATTGTATAAACGATACTTTGTTAGTGTACACTCTTGAGCGGCAGCTAGATGTCAGCTGATCTAATCACAGCCAAAAGGAAAACAAAAAGAAGTCAACAATACTCGATTTTTAAAACACATCCGAAATTTAAAAACAAAAGTACACGCTTTCTTAATGTGCAATTAACTATTTAAAGAGTAGCAATTTTCTAGAATAAGATGATGTTTCCCAAAAAATGGTGGTTTGCTGATGAAATCGGATGCCGTATTTTTAGCTATGATTGAAATGGATGTAGACTCGGCATAATTTTTTCGTTTCGTATTTAATTGACACTAAGAAAACTAATTTTAGTTTCTTCATCTAAATGTAAGTATTGTATAACACGAAGAGAGAGAGAGAGAGAGAGAGAGAGAGAGAGAGAGAGAGAGAGAGAGAGAGAGAGAGAGAGAGAGAGAGAATGAATCAGCTGTTGTAATCAAATGGCGTGTTTTTGTTTCGTGAGAATTTCATCGCCACGACTATAACAACAACATAATGTACTGAACTTTACAGTATTATACAGACTACTGTAATATGATAAAGTAAAATATTTGTAATCTATTTTATATGAAATGGGGCTTTTTTTTTGTTTAAAATTTACATTTACGTATGTAAAACAACTCTCTCTCTCTCTCTCTCTCTCTCTCTCTCTCTCTCTCTCTCTCTCTCTCTCTCTCTCTCTCTCTCTCTCTCTCTCTCTCTCTCTCGTAAATTGTTTTCCTGCTTTGCTACGTATGTATGATTTTATATAGATACGGTAAATAATATTTGTAATAACATATTTTATAAAGGCTTTTACTGTAATATCATTATTTATCACTTTCATCATGCGCGTTAAATGCCTTGTTTGTTTACTGAGCGTACTTTATGACGCCGTCGTTTCAGGCGGCATCATAAAGAAAAAAATTTCATTTGGAAGTCCTAAGAAAAATTAAGTAAAACATTGGTAATAACAAAATCAACATACTATACTGAATAATCAATATAATCGATGCAAAAACTAACCTATACACAGATGTGTAAATGCGTTTGTTTCTTCATTATGATCAGAGATAAACGTAAACAAAACATTGGTTGCCATTTTTTTATCGTGCTTTTTGGCGTGTTTAGGAAACGCATGATATAAAGTCGCCTTTAATATTTGTGCCTGTTTTAGTTTAGGGTACTGTAGTACATGCATTAAGTGTTCTGTACATTAAAGGGTAGTTTGTTAACAGTACTACGTACAAGGGAAGGTTTTAAAAGTCTGAATATACATGTTAAATAAATAGGTAAATATGGTGTCACTACTTCGCGGATTTTCACCTATCGCGGTCGGGTCTGGAACCTATCTACCGCGATAAACGAGGGTTCACTGCATATAATTTTTCTTTATCATTCCTCAATGGAATCAGGAGCTGATATGGTATATCCTTCCAGTTATCATTGGTTTGGTGTTTTGGTGATAGTCACTAAATTTCCTTTTAATGCAAAGTCCATCCCACTAATATTAGATTCTTGTTTCCCTTATAGTGTGTTCCAGAAATAACATACTTTTTATCACTCGTCATTGGAATCACCAGCTGATATGGTATGTCTTTTCACTTATCCTTGGTTTGTTATTTTGGTGATATTCACTAAATATTCTTTTTAAAGCAAACTTTATCTCACTGATATTAAATTATTTTTCCCATAAATTTTGTTCTTGAAATAACATATTTTTTTTTATCTCTCGTCATTGGAATCCCCAACTGATATGGTATATCTTTTCACTTAACTTCCGTTGGTTGGTTTTTATGGGACTCTGTATTTGTTTGCACTATTTGCAAAGACAAACAATAAAAAAGCAATCTCAAACAGATAAAAAAAATGTTACTCGTTTTATTAAGATAAGGTTTATCGTGAAGGTAGAAATGTATAGATGATCATAACCCACTAAATATGGTCTCTTCAATATTAATTAAAAACTAGTGGGTTATGGCCACTAGGATTAATGGTCTCCACCCTAAGGCGGTTCTTAACCACTGAAGATGGAAGGTCGAAGCAGGACTCCGTATATAAGCCATCAAAACAACATCTGCATTTCAGTTCACTCTTGACAATGAGCAGAAAACCTTCTCACTGCTCGAAACCGGTTGAGTCGAAGGATGTGTTAAACTTAACTCCACGTAATTTATAATTTTTTGTACAAAAGTGACCATTACTTTGTGTGCACTAACATTGAGATAGTGTTTTATACTTTGTACATATTATCTGTACTTTTACAATGTGTTGTGATATATTAAAGACAAATTGTCAATGATATGGTCTTCATCACCTTCCTATTGATATGTCCCTTTCCCAGTTACTGGCGGATTGTTCAAATGAAGAGAAAAAGATAATAAGAACAATAGAAAAAGTTAATTACAAAATTAACGCCGCTGAGGCAGCAATCACTTTCAATATTATTATTATTATTATTATTATTATTATTACTTGCTAAGCTACAATCCTACTTGGAAAAGCAGGGCGCTATAAGCCTGGGAGCTCCACCTGGTAAAATAGCCTAGTGAGGAAAGGAAACTGGATAAATTAAATATTTTAAGAACAGTAACAACATTGAAATAAAGAGTTCCTATATAAACTATAAAAAAATAAACAAAACAAGTGGAAGAGTAGTAAGATAGAATAGTGTGCCCAGGTGTACCCTCAAGCAAGAGAACTCTAACCCAAGACAGTGGAAGACCATGGTACAAAGGTTACTGCACAAGACCAGAGAACAATGGTTTGATTTTGGCGTCCTCCTAGAAGAGTCTCTTATACCTTTACCAAAAGGAGAGTGACAACTGAACAATTACAGTGCAGTAATTAACCCCTTGAGAAAAGAAGAATGGTTTCGTAATCTCTGAGTTGTCAGGTGTAGGAGGACAGAGGAGAATGTGTAAAGAGTAAGCCAGACCATTCGGTGCATGTGAAGGCAAGGGTAAAATGAACCGTAACCAGAGAGAAGGATCCAATGTAGTACTGTCTGTCCAGTGAAAGGACCCCATAACTCTCTAGCAGTAGTATCTCAACGGGTGACTGGTGCCCTAGCCAACCTACTACCTACATTTATTAGGGAATGAACCAAGCAAGGAAAATGCATTAATAAAAATACAATATTGAATGGTCTTTACAAACGACTAATTATTCAATCGATGTTTCGTTAATTCGACTGAACTCCATTTTCTTTATATTTCCATTTTATTATAGAAAATAGGATGATGCCATTTCAGGACATTCTTATCGAATTTTATTTTTATGTTAACGGAACGCATTGGTTTAAACTGACGCCTTAAGGATTGAAACTTGAATTGTATCCTTCAAAGCTATACTAATTACCGTAGAGGTGATATGGTTGTTTTGGAATTGAGAATTCACTAATAATAACAATGATAATGATGATGACAATGATAATATTATCAACAACAGCAAGAAAAGTAATAATAATAATAATAATTATAATAATAATAATAATAATAATAATAATAATAATAACAAGAGTAACATCAACTACAACAACAACAACAACAACAAAAACAACAACAACAACAACAACAACAACAACAACAATAATAATAATAATAATAATAATAATAATAATAATAATAATAAGGAACTTAAACTTCTCTCTGGGTTGTAAAATAAATGTCCTTTCCTCGTATGATATCTCTCGACATTAAATCCTTCCCTTCTGTTTGAAATGGTGTGTCATAATGTTTGACAGGGGTATGAAGGGAGACTGACTATTTGCAGTGAATAGAAGCCAAAGACTTTGAATTTTTTCCGAAACCAGTTTGAATATTTATATTACTTCATCGCTTTAAAAAAAGTTAAAACTAAAAAGTATGAAGAATATATTGTCGGGTGTTAAGGGAAAAGGTAGAGTTGAGTTGATAGAATGATAGATAGATATAAAGATAAACAGATAGATAGATAGGAAGCTAGATAGATAGAGAAATGGGTCTTCACCGGTGCTGCCTGTGTTTAACAAGAACGCTTCGTTGGTATAAAAATCTGTCGCATGAGATATTGAAAGCAAAACTAATCGTGAACATTGCTATTCTCAGATAATAGAGATATTGAAATGATTAATCTCGTTACATATATCATTTAGAATTCTGAAAACATGGTTAGGAAAGTGTTTGATTCACAAACTATTTAGCTGAAAGACAATGAATAGGAATAAATTTAAACCTTGATAAGTGGAAGATTTTTATTTTTTTTTTTATGCACGGTCCTTCAGAAATATGATCTAATTATGGTACTGATATTTTAGGTGTATATCTTCAATATACATTAGGCAAAGGTTGCTTGATTTATGAGTACATAATGTCTACATAAATAATAAATCAATATAATAGTTTCAACATCGTGCCCGTTTGAATATACAAAGCAGTTTCTGTTGCATATCACTGCCAAAATTATCTACTTTTGATTCTGTGATTAAACCTTTAATATCAATATTTCCTTCAAATACTGTCTATAAAAGTTTTTAGTGATTTTTACCACAGCAGTTTTATAGATTTCTTTATCTGTCTGTGCAAATGGATTCTCCATACTAGCTTCTCAATTCCCGGATCGCAGCATTAATAATGTTTCTTTAACTTTGTATGAATCTTTTGAAATTTTAGGGTATGATTCTCGACAGCCAAATTACTCTTGAGAATCACATTATCTCTTTGTCTTCATCAATTACACAAACAAATTGGCTTATTGAGAAAGACTTTTAAGATTTTCGGTGATCAATTTATTATGAAGAAGTGTTTTAATTCTTTCATTTTATCTTGTTTCGAGCATTGTTCTCCGGTCTGGTCTTCAGTTGCTGATTCTCATCTTAATTTGTTGGACAGGAACTTACGGTCTATTAAATTTCTAATTTCTGATCTAAATATTATTATTTGGCACCGTCGTTCAGCTAGTTCACATGCATGCTGCATAAAATTTTTCCTAATTTTGACCATCGTTTACATTCAGATCTTCCTGGACAGTTCCATCCTGTTCGTAATACTAGGCATGCAGTTAATTCTAATGGTCAGGCTCAATACTACACAATATTCTAGAAGTTTTATTCCAGCTATGACCAAGTTGTTGAATAATTTTCTTAATTGGGCAGTTGGATCAGTAGAACTTTAAAAGTTCAAACTCGCAACAAATGTTTTATTTTGAATAGGCTGATATAAGTCTTTTTATACGTTATAAATTCGATATCTGTTTTAATGTTATTACTGTTTTTAGAATATTTCATCGAGCTTTTTTTTTCTCATATCGTCTATTTATTTCCTTATTTGCTTCCCTCGCTGGGCTATTTAGGATACTTGTAGTTTTTGTAGTTTGTACAAATTGGAAATGAAATGTACAGATTGAGTTTGAGATGGGAAATTATTTTGCGCTCAGTAATAATTATCAATTATAAGAAAATGATTGAAGATTATAAGAATATAATCGGCAATTATAAGAAAATACTTGACAGGTATAAGAAAATAGTAATGGTTATAAAAGAATAACTGATAATTATGAGAAAATAATTGACGATTATAAGGGAATAACTGATAATTATAAGAAAATAATTGACGATTATGAGAAAACTATTGATAATTATAGGAAAAGAATAGACGATTATAAGAGAATAACTGATGATTATGAGAAAATGTTTGACACTTATAAGCAAATAGCTGATAATTTAAAAAAAATAACCAATAACTATAAGAAAATAATTGTCAATTATAAGAAAATAAGGACAATTATAAAGAAAAAAGCAATTTTAAGAAAATAACTGATAATTATAAGAAAATAAGTAATAATTATCATAAAATAATTAATAATTATAAGAAAATAATTGAAAATCATAAAAACATATTTAACAATTGTACGAAAATAGTGGATGATTATAAAAAAATAAAGGATAATCATGAAAAAAAAAATTTATAATCATAAGAAAATAATAAATGATTGATTTTTATAAAAATTTGGCAATCATAAGAAATAGCAATTATAAAAAAAAATTATTCATAATCATAAGCATATAACTGACAATTATAAGAAATTAATTGAGAATCATTACATAATTCATAATTTTAGGAAAATATTTGATAATCATAAGAAAATAATTGATAATTATAAGAAAATGACTGATAGGTACAAGAAAATAATTGACAGTTATAAGAAATTTGGGTTTAAGCAAACTTTTTAAAATGTAACCAAAATATAACATATGTCAATCGCGGTGTAATACGGGTTATTAGTCGTTTTTCCCCCAATGGACGTACTGGTACGTTTTACAAAACTCATCCCTTTACCCCCATGGACGTACTGGTACGTCCTTGCAAAAAACTGCTATTTACATTTTTTTGGCCATATTTCTGATAACTTTATGAAAAACTTCAGGCATTTTCCAAAAGAATGAGACCAATCTGACCTCTCTATGACGGAAATTAAGGCTGTTAGAGCAATTTAAAAAATATATATTGCAAAATGTGCTTAAAAAATGCCTGGGGGTTAATGGTTGGAAAGTTCCAAATAGCCTGGGGGTAAAAGGGTATATATTAGGCGTTGTGTTGAATATTAAGTTGGAAAATATAATTTTCCACATGATTCCAAGCTGATTCCTCTCATGAAATTCTATTTTTAACCTGGGTATGAAAATAAATTAGTGCTAAAAAATTATACTGTTATAATCTTAAAGTATGAAAGAGGGGAAAAAATTACAAGTAGCACGAATTTTCTTTCGTAAAAATATTTATCTTTGTTAGGTAACTTTTTATGTAAACCAGAAGTAATGAATATATTTGGATATTCATTACTGTACTTCATTCAAAACTACAATAAACTACCTGATTTATGATTTAGTTTATTACTATTCATATCGGGTGCTGTGGAGTAAAACAAAAGAAAAATGGTGCGAAATGAATTTCATGATTTTTTGCACGATAGGTGTAAAACTTTTGCAGAGAGAGAGAGAGAGAGAGAGAGAGAGAGAGAGAGAGAGAGAGAGAGAGAGAGAGAGAGAGAGAGAGAGAGAGAGACATACTGCCTGTCCTAGACCACTGCAAGGAAAGGTCTCAGGTAGGTCAGTTCAAGTCAGGGGTTTGACCAGCTTTCATCTTCTCACTGGCCAGTGCGGATTGGTGATGGTAGGGCATTTTCGTTCGGTTGCTCATAGCAACCAACCTGGTGTGTGGCCCTGACTAGTAAAGCTTTGTTGATCATGGCGATAAACAAACACTTTCACCACGTTAAGGTAGCCCTACTCGGTAATGAACATTGTCATATTTAACCTTCTCTTTAATTAGAAAATGTGAAAGCTTTAATAAATAAATCATGTTACGTACAGTATATGCACATATGACTCAATTCATTGATTTGATATTTCAAGTTTCTACCCTTTTATTTATTAAAGAGACGATTATATATGAAAAGATTCATTACTGGAACTTATTATTATTATCTCATACATTTCCTACTTCTCAAGGGAAGAATAAATTTATTGAGAAGGCTAAACTTATGCTCCAATCTGTTAAATCCGTATTGTGAAACATTTAACATAAGCTGGGAAAAACCCTTCTCTTTAGTGTAGCATGATGAAAGAAAAACATTCCTTTTCCAAAGACCGGATTATAAATGTCATTTAGTTCTTGAAGGATTCTTTTTTATGAATATTTTTAGATTACAAGAATAGTTAAATGGAGATCCATAGCATACCATTAGAATTTCTGGCTTGAAATAGCTAAACACATCTCTAGCATAGTATCAACTTCATTTGGACACTGTTACAAAGCTCGAAAATAACACCCATCTAATTTCCATACTGTTACAGTCTCAAGAAAGCGCCAAACTACTTTGCACACTGTTACAGAGTACAATAAAAGCACCAAATCTGCTTGTAAACTGTTACAGAGCCCAACAAAAGAACCTAACTAGTTTGCACACTGTTACAGAGTTCAACAAAAGCACCAAATTTGTTTGCACACTGCTAGAGGGTCCAACAAAAGCACAAAACTTGTTTGCATACTGTTACAGAGCCCAACATAACCACCCAACTAGTTTGCACACTGTTACAGAGTCAAACATAAACATCAAACTTGTTTGCACACTTACAGTGCAACAAAAACACCAAACCTGTTTGCGCACTGTAAAAGAGTCCGATAAAAGCAATATACGTTTTTGTACACGGTTACAGAGTAAAACAAAAGCACCTAAATAGTTTGCACACTGTTGCAGAGTCCAACAAAAGCAACGAACTTGATTACACACTTTGGCAGAGTCCAACAAAAGCACCAAACCTGTTTGCAAACTGTTACAGAATCTAACAAAATCACCAAACTTGCTTGCACACTGTTACAGAGTCAAACAAAAGCACCAGACATGTTTACACACTGTTTTAGAGTCCAACAAAAGTACCTAACTAATTTGTAATATGTTGCAATCCAATAAAAACACCAAACTTGTTTGCACACTGTTACCGAGTCCAACAAAAGCACCAAACTAATTTGCACACTTGTGCAGAGTCCAACAAAAGCACCAAACTATTACAGAGCCCAAAAAGAAGCACCAAACGTGTTTGCACACTATTACAGAGTGCACCCTCCTAAAAACATCTAACTAGTTTGTATACTGTTGCAGAGTCCAAACTTATTTGCATTCTTGTAATGAGTCCAACAACAGCAACAAACCTAGTTCGCACATTGTTGAAGAGTTCAACAAAAGCACCAAACTTTCTTCCACACTGTTAGAGAGTCCAACAAAAGCACCAGACTTGGTTTGCACACTGTTACAGAGTTCATCAAAAGCACCAAGCCTGTCTGCAAACTGTTACAGAGTCCAAAAACAAGCACCTAACTACTTTGCATACTGAGTCCAGAAAGAGCACCAGACTTGTTTGCACACCATTACAGAATCCAACAAAAGAACCAAATCTGATTGCATACTGTTACAGAGTCCAACAAAAGAACCTAAATACTTTGCATACTGGTACTGAGTCTAACAAATGCACAAGACTTGTTTGCACAATGTTACAGAGTCCAACAATAGCCCTTAACTAGTTTTCACACTGTTACAGAGTCCAACAAACCTGCCAAACCTGTCTGAACGCTGTTACAGAGTCCAACGAAAGCACGTAACTAGTTTGCACACTATTGCAGAGTCCAATAAAAGCACCAAACTTGTTTGCACACTGTTACAGAGTCCAACAGAAGCACCAAATTTACTTCCTCACTGTTACGGAGTCAAACAAAAGTACCAGGCTTTTTTGCCCACTATTACAAAGTCCATCAAAAGCACCTAGTTAGCAAGCTATTGTAGCGTCCAAAAAAACACCATATTTGTTTGCACAATGTCATAGAGTCCAAAAAAAAATGCATCAAACTTGTTTGCACACTTATAGAGTCCCTCTTCCCTAAAAAAAAAAAAAAAAAAAAAAAAAAAAAAAAAAAAAAAAAAAAAAAAAAAAAAAAAAAAATAAAAAAAAGAACACCAAACTTGTTAGCACAATACTACAGAGTCCAACAGTGGTACCTTACTGGTTTGCACACTATTGCAGAGTCCAACAAACGAATCAAAGTTGTTTGAACACTGTTTCCGTGTTCCCCCCAAAAATCACATAACTAGTTTGCACACTGTTACAGAGTCCAACAAAAGCACCTAACTAGTTTGCACACTGTTGCAGAGTCCAGCAAAAACACGGAACTTGTTTGCACAATGTTATAGAGTCGAACAAAAGCACCTAACTAGTTTGCACACTATTGCAGAGTCCAACAAACGCATCAAACTTGTTTGAACGCTGTTACATAGTCCGACAAAAGTACCAAACTAGTTTGGACACCGTTGTAAAGTACAACAAAAGCACAAAAGTTGTTTGCACATTTTTTAATGTTAATAAAAAGCACCAAACTAGTTTCAACACTATTTCAGAGTCTCCAAAACTACCAAATTAGTTTGCACAATGTTTCAAAGTTAAAAAAAGCACCAAACTAATTTGCACACATTTCAGAGCCCCTAAAGGCACCAAACTTTATTGCATACTATTACAGAGTGCCGAAAAATAAAAACACCAAAATAGTTTGCACACTGATGCAGCACTCCAAAAAACAATGAACTAGTTCGCACAATGCTGAAGTTCCACAAAATACTAAACTAGAGTACACTCTGTTGCAGAGTTCCTAAAAGCCAAAAATTTGTATGGGCACTGTTGCAAAGTTTACAAAAAAGTACCTACTTGTTTAGACAATATTGCACAGCTCCACAAAAGCAAACAAAAAATAGCCTGCACACAGTTTCAAAGTTCCCCCCTCCCCTTCCCCCCCCCCCCAAAGAAAAAAGCACCAAACTAGCTTGCACGTTGTTGCAAAGCCCCAAAAAGCACCTAACTAGTCCGGACACTTGTGAAGTTTCCCTCCCTCCC
>NC_090751.1:79499508-79507008 GCF_036898095.1 Palaemon carinicauda
ATTCAGGTATTTTGTACTTAGAATTGAAATCAACCCATCCTCACCATCGTAGCTAATTGGTAGTTTGTTACTTGGCATTCAATTTATGATAAATTTTGCACATTTTTACGTGTTTTTCATATTCAAATAAGCCATATATATTTTTGATACATTAATGTCTGGATTTTCTTAACGACCTCGGGATCAGAGCCCCAGGCGAAATCACACAAAGACAAGAGCTTGGCTCCGGCCGGGAATCGAACCCTGGTCGGCAAACCTGTATAGACAGTGACTAAGCCACTTGGCCACGAAGAAGGATAAAAGTCAATGACAATTCTTCTGTACTTATACCTGTCGAATTCAGGTATTTTGTACTTAGAATTGAAATCAACCCATCCTCACCATCGTAGCTAATTGGTAGTTTGTTACTTGGCATTCAATTTATGATAAATTTTGCACATTTTTACGTGTTTTTCATATTCAAATAAGCCATATATATTTTTGATACATTAATGTCTGGATTTTCTTAACGACCTCGGGATCAGAGCCCCAGGCGAAATCACACAAAGACAAGAGCTTGGCTCCGGCCGGGAATCGAACCCTGGTCGGCAAACCTGTATAGACAGTGACTAAGCCACTTGGCCACGAAGAAGGATAAAAGTCAATGACAATTCTTCTGTACTTATACCTGTCGAATTCAGGTATTTTGTACTTAGAATTGAAATCAACCCATCCTCACCATCGTAGCTAATTGGTAGTTTGTTACTTGGCATTCAATTTATGATAAATTTTGCACATTTTTACGTGTTTTTCATATTCAAATAAGCCATATATATTTTTGATACATTAATGTCTGGATTTTCTTAACGACCTCGGGATCAGAGCCCCAGGCGAAATCACACAAAGACAAGAGCTTGGCTCCGGCCGGGAATCGAACCCTGGTCGGCAAACCTGTATAGACAGTGACTAAGCCACTTGGCCACGAAGAAGGATAAAAGTCAATGACAATTCTTCTGTACTTATACCTGTCGAATTCAGGTATTTTGTACTTAGAATTGAAATCAACCCATCCTCACCATCGTAGCTAATTGGTAGTTTGTTACTTGGCATTCAATTTATGATAAATTTTGCACATTTTTACGTGTTTTTCATATTCAAATAAGCCATATATATTTTTGATACATTAATGTCTGGATTTTCTTAACGACCTCGGGATCAGAGCCCCAGGCGAAATCACACAAAGACAAGAGCTTGGCTCCGGCCGGGAATCGAACCCTGGTCGGCAAACCTGTATAGACAGTGACTAAGCCACTTGGCCACGAAGAAGGATAAAAGTCAATGACAATTCTTCTGTACTTATACCTGTCGAATTCAGGTATTTTGTACTTAGAATTGAAATCAACCCATCCTCACCATCGTAGCTAATTGGTAGTTTGTTACTTGGCATTCAATTTATGATAAATTTTGCACATTTTTACGTGTTTTTCATATTCAAATAAGCCATATATATTTTTGATACATTAATGTCTGGATTTTCTTAACGACCTCGGGATCAGAGCCCCAGGCGAAATCACACAAAGACAAGAGCTTGGCTCCGGCCGGGAATCGAACCCTGGTCGGCAAACCTGTATAGACAGTGACTAAGCCACTTGGCCACGAAGAAGGATAAAAGTCAATGACAATTCTTCTGTACTTATACCTGTCGAATTCAGGTATTTTGTACTTAGAATTGAAATCAACCCATCCTCACCATCGTAGCTAATTGGTAGTTTGTTACTTGGCATTCAATTTATGATAAATTTTGCACATTTTTACGTGTTTTTCATATTCAAATAAGCCATATATATTTTTGATACATTAATGTCTGGATTTTCTTAACGACCTCGGGATCAGAGCCCCAGGCGAAATCACACAAAGACAAGAGCTTGGCTCCGGCCGGGAATCGAACCCTGGTCGGCAAACCTGTATAGACAGTGACTAAGCCACTTGGCCACGAAGAAGGATAAAAGTCAATGACAATTCTTCTGTACTTATACCTGTCGAATTCAGGTATTTTGTACTTAGAATTGAAATCAACCCATCCTCACCATCGTAGCTAATTGGTAGTTTGTTACTTGGCATTCAATTTATGATAAATTTTGCACATTTTTACGTGTTTTTCATATTCAAATAAGCCATATATATTTTTGATACATTAATGTCTGGATTTTCTTAACGACCTCGGGATCAGAGCCCCAGGCGAAATCACACAAAGACAAGAGCTTGGCTCCGGCCGGGAATCGAACCCTGGTCGGCAAACCTGTATAGACAGTGACTAAGCCACTTGGCCACGAAGAAGGATAAAAGTCAATGACAATTCTTTTGTACTTATACCTGTCGAATTCAGGTATTTTGTACTTAGAATTGAAATCAACCCATCCTCAACATCGTAGCTAATTGGTAGTTTGTTACTTGGCATTCAATTTATGATAAATTTTGCACATTTTTACGTGTTTTTCATATTCAAATAAGCCATATATATTTTTGATACATTAATGTCTGGATTTTCTTAACGACCTCGGGATCAGAGCCCCAGGCGAAATCACACAAAGACAAGAGCTTGGCTCCGGCCGGGAATCGAACCCTGGTCGGCAAACCTGTATAGACAGTGACTAAGCCACTTGGCCACGAAGAAGGATAAAAGTCAATGACAATTCTTCTGTACTTATACCTGTCGAATTCAGGTATTTTGTACTTAGAATTGAAATCAACCCATCCTCACCATCGTAGCTAATTGGTAGTTTGTTACTTGGCATTCAATTTATGATAAATTTTGCACATTTTTACGTGTTTTTCATATTCAAATAAGCCATATATATTTTTGATACATTAATGTCTGGATTTTCTTAACGACCTCGGGATCAGAGCCCCAGGCGAAATCACACAAAGACAAGAGCTTGGCTCCGGCCGGGAATCGAACCCTGGTCGGCAAACCTGTATAGACAGTGACTAAGCCACTTGGCCACGAAGAAGGATAAAAGTCAATGACAATTCTTCTGTACTTATACCTGTCGAATTCAGGTATTTTGTACTTAGAATTGAAATCAACCCATCCTCACCATCGTAGCTAATTGGTAGTTTGTTACTTGGCATTCAATTTATGATAAATTTTGCACATTTTTACGTGTTTTTCATATTCAAATAAGCCATATATATTTTTGATACATTAATGTCTGGATTTTCTTAACGACCTCGGGATCAGAGCCCCAGGCGAAATCACACAAAGACAAGAGCTTGGCTCCGGCCGGGAATCGAACCCTGGTCGGCAAACCTGTATAGACAGTGACTAAGCCACTTGGCCACGAAGAAGGATAAAAGTCAATGACAATTCTTCTGTACTTATACCTGTCGAATTCAGGTATTTTGTACTTAGAATTGAAATCAACCCATCCTCACCATCGTAGCTAATTGGTAGTTTGTTACTTGGCATTCAATTTATGATAAATTAGCTACCAATTAGCTACGATGGTGAGGATGGGTTGATTTCAATTCTAAGTACAAAATACCTGAATTCGACAGGTATAAGTACAGAAGAATTGTCATTGACTTTTATCCTTCTTCGTGGCCAAGTGGCTTAGTCACTGTCTATACAGGTTTGCCGACCAGGGTTCGATTCCCGGCCGGAGCCAAGCTCTTGTCTTTGTGTGATTTCGCCTGGGGCTCTGATCCCGAGGTCGTTAAGAAAATCCAGACATTAATGTATCAAAAATATATATGGCTTATTTGAATATGAAAAACACGTAAAAATGTGCAAAATTTATCATAAATTGAATGCCAAGTAACAAACTACCAATTAGCTACGATGGTGAGGATGGGTTGATTTCAATTCTAAGTACAAAATACCTGAATTCGACAGGTATAAGTACAGAAGAATTGTCATTGACTTTTATCCTTCTTCGTGGCCAAGTGGCTTAGTCACTGTCTATACAGGTTTGCCGACCAGGGTTCGATTCCCGGCCGGAGCCAAGCTCTTGTCTTTGTGTGATTTCGCCTGGGGCTCTGATCCCGAGGTCGTTAAGAAAATCCAGACATTAATGTATCAAAAATATATATGGCTTATTTGAATATGAAAAACACGTAAAAATGTGCAAAATTTATCATAAATTGAAGGCCAAGTAACAAACTACCAATTAGCTACGATGGTGAGGATGGGTTGATTTCAATTCTAAGTACAAAATACCTGAATTCGACAGGTATAAGTACAGAAGAATTGTCATTGACTTTTATCCTTCTTCGTGGCCAAGTGGCTTAGTCACTGTCTATACAGGTTTGCCGACCAGGGTTCGATTCCCGGCCGGAGCCAAGCTCTTGTCTTTGTGTGATTTCGCCTGGGGCTCTGATCCCGAGGTCGTTAAGAAAATCCAGACATTAATGTATCAAAAATATATATGGCTTATTTGAATATGAAAAACACGTAAAAATGTGCAAAATTTATCATAAATTGAATGCCAAGTAACAAACTACCAATTAGCTACGATGGTGAGGATGGGTTGATTTCAATTCTAAGTACAAAATACCTGAATTCGACAGGTATAAGTACAGAAGAATTGTCATTGACTTTTATCCTTCTTCGTGGCCAAGTGGCTTAGTCACTGTCTATACAGGTTTGCCGACCAGGGTTCGATTCCCGGCCGGAGCCAAGCTCTTGTCTTTGTGTGATTTCGCCTGGGGCTCTGATCCCGAGGTCGTTAAGAAAATCCAGACATTAATGTATCAAAAATATATATGGCTTATTTGAATATGAAAAACACGTAAAAATGTGCAAAATTTATCATAAATTGAATGCCAAGTAACAAACTACCAATTAGCTACGATGGTGAGGATGGGTTGATTTCAATTCTAAGTACAAAATACCTGAATTCGACAGGTATAAGTACAGAAGAATTGTCATTGACTTTTATCCTTCTTCGTGGCCAAGTGGCTTAGTCACTGTCTATACAGGTTTGCCGACCAGGGTTCGATTCCCGGCCGGAGCCAAGCTCTTGTCTTTGTGTGATTTCGCCTGGGGCTCTGATCCCGAGGTCGTTAAGAAAATCCAGACATTAATGTATCAAAAATATATATGGCTTATTTGAATATGAAAAACACGTAAAAATGTGCAAAATTTATCATAAATTGAATGCCAAGTAACAAACTACCAATTAGCTACGATGGTGAGGATGGGTTGATTTCAATTCTAAGTACAAAATACCTGAATTCGACAGGTATAAGTACAGAAGAATTGTCATTGACTTTTATCCTTCTTCGTGGCCAAGTGGCTTAGTCACTGTCTATACAGGTTTGCCGACCAGGGTTTGATTCCCGGCCGGAGCCAAGCTCTTGTCTTTGTGTGATTTCGCCTGGGGCTCTGATCCCGAGGTCGTTAAGAAAATCCAGACATTAATGTATCAAAAATATATATGGCTTATTTGAATATGAAAAACACGTAAAAATGTGCAAAATTTATCATAAATTGAATGCCAAGTAACAAACTACCAATTAGCTACGATGGTGAGGATGGGTTGATTTCAATTCTAAGTACAAAATACCTGAATTCGACAGGTATAAGTACAGAAGAATTGTCATTGACTTTTATCCTTCTTCGTGGCCAAGTGGCTTAGTCACTGTCTATACAGGTTTGCCGACCAGGGTTCGATTCCCGGCCGGAGCCAAGCTCTTGTCTTTGTGTGATTTCGCCTGGGGCTCTGATCCCGAGGTCGTTAAGAAAATCCAGACATTAATGTATCAAAAATATATATGGCTTATTTGAATATGAAAAACACGTAAAAATGTGCAAAATTTATCATAAATTGAATGCCAAGTAACAAACTACCAATTAGCTACGATGGTGAGGATGGGTTGATTTCAATTCTAAGTACAAAATACCTGAATTCGACAGGTATAAGTACAGAAGAATTGTCATTGACTTTTATCCTTCTTCGTGGCCAAGTGGCTTAGTCACTGTCTATACAGGTTTGCCGACCAGGGTTCGATTCCCGGCCGGAGCCAAGCTCTTGTCTTTGTGTGATTTCGCCTGGGGCTCTGATCCCGAGGTCGTTAAGAAAATCCAGACATTAATGTATCAAAAATATATATGGCTTATTTGAATATGAAAAACACGTAAAAATGTGCAAAATTTATCATAAATTGAATGCCAAGTAACAAACTACCAATTAGCTACGATGGTGAGGATGGGTTGATTTCAATTCTAAGTACAAAATACCTGAATTCGACAGGTATAAGTACAGAAGAATTGTCATTGACTTTTATCCTTCTTCGTGGCCAAGTGGCTTAGTCACTGTCTATACAGGTTTGCCGACCAGGGTTCGATTCCCGGCCGGAGCCAAGCTCTTGTCTTTGTGTGATTTCGCCTGGGGCTCTGATCCCGAGGTCGTTAAGAAAATCCAGACATTAATGTATCAAAAATATATATGGCTTATTTGAATATGAAAAACACGTAAAAATGTGCAAAATTTATCATAAATTGAATGCCAAGTAACAAACTACCAATTAGCTACGATGGTGAGGATGGGTTGATTTCAATTCTAAGTACAAAATACCTGAATTCGACAGGTATAAGTACAGAAGAATTGTCATTGACTTTTATCCTTCTTCGTGGCCAAGTGGCTTAGTCACTGTCTATACAGGTTTGCCGACCAGGGTTCGATTCCCGGCCGGAGCCAAGCTCTTGTCTTTGTGTGATTTCGCCTGGGGCTCTGATCCCGAGGTCGTTAAGAAAATCCAGACATTAATGTATCAAAAATATATATGGCTTATTTGAATATGAAAAACACGTAAAAATGTGCAAAATTTATCATATATATATATATATATATATATATATATGTATATTTATACATACATATATATATCTATATATAAATATATATGTATGTATATATATATACATATATATACACACACACACACACATATATATATATATATATATATATATATATATATATATATATATGTATATATATATATATATATATATATATATATATATATATATATAGATATATATATATATATATATATATATATATATATATATACATATATATATATATATATATATATATATATATATATATATATATATATATATATATATACATATATTTACACACACACACATATATATATATATATATATATATATATATATATATATATATATATATATATATATATATATATATATATTTATATATACACATATATTACTATTATTATTATTATTATTATTATTATTATTATTATTATTACCAGCCAAGCTACAACCCTAGTTGGAAAAGCAAAATGCTATAAGCCCAAGGGCTCCAATAGGGAAAAATAGCCCAGTGAGGAAAGGAAATAAGGAAATAAATAAATGATGAGAATAAATTACCAATAAATCATTCTAAAAACAGTAACAACGTCAAAACAGATATGTCCTATATAAACTATTAACAACGTCAAAAACAGATATGTCATATATGAACTATAAAAAGACTC
>NC_090751.1:79512008-79529508 GCF_036898095.1 Palaemon carinicauda
ATGGAGTTTCAGTTATATTCATATTTTCCCCATGAATTTAAGCCAATTTTTATTTATCAATCTCGAAACTCCCGGAATGAAATGTGGGAAATAAGAATAATTGTTGGGGAAATTGCGAAACCCTAAGAGGCCTGTGCGAGATAGGAAAACTAATAGAGGGGTGTGGGAAATTATGTAACAGGGAAAGGGCTGTGGATAAGGCGGACATTGAAAGAGGGGTATGAGAAATTGCGAAATAGGGAAAGGCCTGTGGAAGATAGGGAAACTGTGATACAGGAGGAGGCCTGTGGGAAATAGGGAAAGTCTAAGTTGTTGTGGGTGGTTATGAAACGGGGAAAGAGCTGTGGAAGATAGGGATTTTGTGAATCAAAAAGAAGACTGTGGGAAATAGGAATATTTTAAGACAGGTGTGGGAGATTATGAAACATTTAAAATGCAGTGAGGAATATGAAATTTAGAAGAGGAGTATGGGAAATGGGGAAATTTTAAGACATGCAGTAAATTATGAGGTATTCATAATTTTTTTTCTATAATGAAGTATTTTAAACAGAAAATATGAATGCTATAATGTCTATAATACGTTTATCACAATATAAACAGCGCAATGAAACACTATCGTTCATTTATGAACTAAGCTTTTATATAAGAAGATTACAGGACAGGATTACAAATGAAAGTATAAGAGAGATTACTCAAGTGCCATATGTGGACGAGATCATGGTGAGAGGCACATGGAGATTGTTTGGGCATGCTTTTCGCACTTCCAAAGAGAGATCAGTTCACAAAACTTTCAACTGGGCTCCACAAGGCACTAGAAGAGTTTGAAGACCCAGACCTACATGGCTCAGGATTATGAAGCGTGAATAAATGATGAATGCGAGGTATCAATTTAACAGTTCAAGAGAGAGATGACTGGTGGAATCTAACCGATGCCCTTTGCGTCAATAGGCTTAAGAGAGGGTATATATATATATATATATATATATATATATATATATATATATATATATATATATATATATATATATATATATATATATCTATATATATATGTATATATATATATATATATATATATATATATATATACATATATATATATATGTATATATATATATATATATATATATATATATATATATATATATATATATATATATATATATATATATATATTTCCTGACGTGTTTAGGTGGAAGAGGAAGTAGTCCTACCCTGGTGTGAGGTTTGGGCATATTGATAGGTACACTCAGAAACCATACTTTGCTACAAAGAGAGAGAGAGAGAGAGAGAGAGAGAGAGAGAGAGAGAGAGAGAGAGAGAGAGAGAGAGAGAGAGAGAGAGAGAGAGAGAGAGAGAGAGTTTATATGTATATTTCAGTCTTTTCATCCTATGATTATTTTCCTTATAATGTAAACATTTTGGGGTTAATCAATTTACTGACCAAAAACTGTAATAATAAATGAATCAGGATTGATGTTTTTGTGTTCGAATTTGATAAATTTGGCCAATAAAGGAAAAAGGAATCTGATTAATTATTCATATTTCTGTCTTTTGATTTTCCTTATTAATTCTATTTGAAATTAATCTTGCAATAACTGTGCTATAATACGATTGTGATATTAGAAATGGAAATAATCTTTTTGGTGGATGTCAGTGTCCTAAAGATATAGGTTATATGATAGATAATGGTATAGAGTGATAATTATAACTATTCATATTAGGATATGAAAAGGGAAATGCAATCTATATCAATCGTTCTGGCCGATTTAAAAGTCTTTTGTTCAATTGGATATATATTAGTTTGCTATGTTTCCTTCCTAGATGAAATGATTAATGGCATGTACATAATATTTAGATATATATGCACATACAAGCGCACACGTATGAACGCAGATTCAAGTCTTCCCACCTTCCCTCTTTTTGTAACTACAAACCCTCTCACAAGAGGAAGATTAATAGAATAACAGTATTCCCAAAAATATACATATTTCTCAAATAAAGTATATAGATGCAGATGTTGCAATTCTCGTGGAAGACCTTATATGAATATTTACGGTTTGAGAATCAAAACGAAACCAATACATCCATGTTAATAAAAAGGAACAGGAATTTCCAACCCAGCTGTATAAATAAAAAAAATTCAATATATATATATATATATATATATATATATATATATATATATATATATATATATATATATATATATATATATGTATATATATATATATATATATATATATATATATATATATATATATATATATATATATATATATATATATATATATATATTGGAAATAAGATCCGGGAGGAATAATGACAAGACGAAACCATCCCACAAAGATATCTGCAAAACGATGTAAAACGCGTAATAAAATTCTTTCGTTTCCCAACATTAAATTTTTGAGGTTTTGGGAATGGTTCTTGGAAATGCTTTTAGGAAATGCGTTTATCGTGGTGAGATGCAACTGCAATTTGGCCCACAGCCAAAAGTTAAAAGTGATGCATCACATAAAGTTGACGATTCCTCTGGTCGACAAATCTCGTTAAGAGCAATGACCACTTCACTCTCTTCTTAATTACCTTTACAATAAGTTAATCCACCCTATATAATAGAGAGCGAGTGGCTGGATGCATACAACTTGTAATCAGAAGTTTCTAGTCCACTGCAGGACAAAGGCCTCAGATATGTTAATTCATATATGTGATTTAGCCAGTTTTCATCATCACGCTGACCATTTCGGATTGGTGATGGTGGGAGATTGTCGTATGATCGCTCACAGCAAACACTCATATTATGGATGGCCCTGACTAGAACAGCTTTCCTGATCATGGCGATACACAAACCCTTCCACCATGTTAAGGCATTCCCACTGGCAGCCTGTTACTTTTAATAAATAAATATATTTGATTGCGAATATTGACTACAAATCATAAAACCTCCTTTCTTGAGATAGTTATCTACCAACACTTCCTCAGTCAACAGTAATTGAAAAATATAAGATTCATACTAGTTACTTGATTAATAATTTAATATTGAAATAGAATTTAATTTTATTAATGATAATTTTAATATTACAGATTAAGACATTCAAACGCTGAAATAAAATAAAAATATAAATTCACTAGCAAATATAAAAACTTCTTGTACCACATACAGCCTTAGTAGCAATAGGTCTCAATAAGAAATGAAATTAGATTTTTTTTTTCCTGAACATATGTTGACAATTTAATTGTCGAGGAGTGGAAAAAACAATAACATTTAATTTCAAACCACCTTTTTATTTCAAGATGAAAAAATAAAAAAAATATTTGCTGTTTTTCGTACGTCAAAATACAGGCATTGTTACGGCATGACAATAAAACTAAAGAAATATAATTGTAATTTTTTTTTGTTTTGTTTTATGAAGATTCTTTTAAATGGTATATAAATGACTTTACTGAATATTTCTATATGGATTAATTGCCACATCGAGTAATATAGAGATGTGTTGTGAATGAAAATATATTTTCGGTTTTCCATCTCGTTTTTAATATTGATATAACTTTCTTGCATTTATTATTATTATTATTATTATTATTATTATTATTATTATTATTATTATTATTACCTGCTAAGCTACAACCCTAGATGGAAAAGCAGAATGCTATAAGCCAGGGGCTCCAACAAGGAAAATAGCCCAGTGAGGAAAGAAAATCAAGGAAAAAATAAGCTATTTTAAGAGCAGAAACAACACCAAAATAAATATTTCTTATGTAAACTATAAAAACTTTAACAAAACAAGAAGACCATGGTACAGAGGCTATGGCACTACCCTAGACAAGAGAACAATGGTTTGATTTTGGAGTGTCCTTCTCCTAGAGGAGCTGCTTACCATAGCTAAAGAGTCTCTTCTACCCTTACCAAGAGGAAAGTAGCCACTGAACAATTAGAGCACAATAGTTAGCCCCTTGAATGAAGAAGAATTGTTTGGTAATCTCAGGTGTATGAGGACAGAGGAGAATCTTTTAGGAATTGACCAGACTATCTGGTGTATGTGCAGGCAAAGCAAATATTAACCGTATTTCGCAAGCCTAATAATAACATACGTCCATTTCTAAATAATAACATCAACAACAACAACAACAGCAATAATAATAATAATGATAATAAAATAGTAACAACAACATGAACAACAACAACAACAACAACAATAATAATAATAATGCAATAGCATTAAATTAATCTTGTAAAGTTGTAGCAAAAACTACATCACCTGAACCTACGATTTCCTGCAGTAATTCTCTATTGCCATAACATATTCTTTCTACGCTGATCCAACACCTGCAGCACCATATATCAACTCCCTCTTTTCCCTAAAAGTTCATTTAAATAACGATTCTGTATAACTATGTCATTTCATTTGTTCCCTTTTTACTCGGGATATAATAAGTTCTCCCCCCGCGAGGAAGTACAATCTGGTTTCCTTCATGAAGTATCGGATATGAAATATTAATGACTATCTTTTTCTTTTACTTACTAGGATTAAAGTCTGGAATAATTTTAGATTGAGGATGACACGAGACTTGTTCTTGGGCATCTCTCTCTCTCTCTCTCTCTCTCTCTCTCTCTCTCTCTCTCTCTCTCTCTCGATGGCCCAGTACTCTCTCGACGACCCGGCACTTTGTTGAAGTAAGAGTTCTTAAGCGATGCGATGAAAGGGCGGGGGATGGCGGCGGGGAGGCATTTTCTTCCAACCTGGTAGATAGATTTAACCTGTCCGCTAAGACCAGCTCTGAGCATCCAGACTAGGTCCAGGCCACTATTAACTCCACTGCATTTTCATACTTCTGTTTTTCCCTTTTTCTCAACCTTTCTATTCAGGTTCTCAACTTTCAATCTCTCCTGACTTAAATAAATGTTAAAAAAAAAAAAAAAAAAAAAAAAAAAAAAAAAAAAAAAAAAAAAAAACCATTAGATATTTAGATAGGACAGCTATTTATAACTAGCCTATACGCATATATGCATTAAGGAACTGACAACTACCTCATGTGTCAGAGCAAAGGCTTTGGAACCTCTATAGACAACACTAGGAGCTCGCTCACAGGTTTCGAGAGACTGGGACGGAGGAATTCCAGGGTGACAGGGGATGGAAGAATGAAATAGTGCTATTAGTACCCAACAAAAAGTACTGTCCTAACTCTTAATTACTGACTACTCCATGTGACCGCCCCCTAGTGAGATAGGCTCAACTGATCATGATGCTGACATAGGTTTTGTGCCTTGTTGGAGTCCTGGCCAACTAAAAAGAGAGAGAGAGAAAAAAAACAACAGTTGCTTCTTCTTGGTATTACTCAGTAGTACCTAAGCGTCTGGCTGTTCTTGGATGTCCGGAAATCTCAGTAATCGGTAGCCTTACGCTGTCATTCTTGGCAAGAAAACAGGCTTTTGCCTTGTGCTGCTCTGCTGGGAGCTGCGGCATGTTAGGGACGGCGGAACTTTGAGGAAACTTAACTGTTGGTTTGGGAGCACTTATGGGAGGGTAGGGGCAGAAAAGATAGAAAGCCACCCAGGATTAAGCTGATGTGGTAGCAAGTGAGTAACTATCAGCAACGCCCCCATCCCCACCCCAACACTTTTTATATTAGTGGTCAATAATCTAATAAGGAAAGCAAAAAAAAAAAAATAAATAAATAAAAAAAGAATAAATAAATAAAAAATATGGTGCATTTACGTCAAAGAAGCGTGCACTGCAAACCTGCACCGTGATAGTGTGTGCCTGTTCTATCAGCAAAAACAGAACAGAGAAAAATTGAAAAAATTAAATAAGGAATAAAGAAGTCATAGATGATCTTGTAGAGAATTGGATTAATATCAAAGAAATATAAAATAAGGTGAAAATAGGGACAGGAAATAGAAAGGAAATAACCAACAAAAACAGAATTTATTAAACCCATTAGAGAAAGGGTACCAAGGCCAAGGAAACTACGCAACAGCCTAGAAATGTAACTAACAAAAAAAAAAAAAAAAAAAAAAAAAAAAAAAACATTCTCCTCGTAGGAGAGAAAGAGGAGGATGAGATATTGGTAATCGGACAATTCATGGTAAAGGATGAAGGGGAGCACTTCGGCCTCAAATAGAGGAAAAAGGTCGGGTCCTATTCGGTTGCCAAAGCACAGAAGATATAAGAAGTGGTCAGTAAAACTGTAACAGAGAACAAGAAGACCACTATCATTGTTTAGACCCATAGAAATGACCTATTCCTAAGGAAGGATACTGCTGGGCCAATAGAACCTTTGGTTAAACATCTAGGAAAAAAAAAACTATTGACACTGCTAGAAATAAGACCAATAATACAAAATTTATAGGTGTTCTCCCAACACTCAATATCAGCCACTTCACCCTCAGTAAGGCCATAGGGATAAACGAAAGGCTTAAGTACACATGCCAGAAAAAGAAAGTGAAATCAATAACCTATGGGATACTTTCTTCGGCGTGAGAAAATCAAGCAGAAAAGACGGAATATACTTTAGTGAAGAAGGCAAGCGATTATACGGAAACCAACTTATTCTCAGCCTGTACAGTTACTTGAACACCTTAGACCAAGATCAGAGTAGACCCTTAGAAAATCCTCCAACAACAAATGCAGAAAATTTGGCAGAAAATTTGGATAATGCTAAAAACGCTAATAAAACAGGGAGACTAGCAAAGCCAGAGAGGAAAAGGAAAAAGGTAAAGTTTCCTCAGAGGGGCACAATTTAATGCTCAGTCAGAAAAAAAAGGAAAACTTCAGGTAAATGATAGCTAGTGAGGAACTAGATGTAATAGGCATTACCAAGTCTTGGATTCAAGAAAAAAACAAATGATTTTATCAAATCCAAGGTTTCAAGCTTTTCAAGAAGGGTCACCTTGCCAAAAAAAGGTGTAGGGGGTAATGCTCTATGTTATAAATCCCTTAAACCTCATAAAAATCCAATTAGAAACAGAATGTGAAGTGACAGGTACAAATATCAACACCATAAGAAAAAAAACACGGGATGAGGACGAAGAGCTGTATAGACAACTTGGACAAGAAGTTAACAGAAAGCTAGCTGTCCTAACTGGGACACTATGAATTCTACATCAAACAGAGACGGATATAGGATACTAGAATTTATCAAAAATAAATTCCTCCATCACAGGGGTGGATAGACTATCCAGGGGAAAAAGCCTACTAGTTATTGTGTTAACAATAGAAGAAAATTCAGTATCCAGTGTTTCAGTAGGCAGAAATATTGGCAAAAGTGACCACAAAATAGTTATATTTTAGGTAAATTTTGCATATCTAAAAGAGAGGAAAATTATGGAAAAGCTAGACTACAGGTGGAGTAACTAGATAAAACTGAAGGGATACACAAAGAATTTAGAATACGACGAAACAGGGAACATAGATACACAATGGGATTCCTTTGCAGAAATATATAGAGAAAAACTGCTACATGTATACTGCATTGAAAGATTTTACCAAATGGAATTCAACAACTCAAGTGGTTCAACAAAGAAGTATCCAATGCAATAAGAAGCGGAAAAAGGAAACTTAAATCAATAGGTCCATAGCCTTCAATTCAGGAAATTTCCGAGAGCAAGAATAAATAAATTGGTTAGAAAGGTCGAAATCAATGAAGCGAAAAGAGCGGCTTCAGTTATCAAAGAAAACCCAAAAGGAATTTTTACGTATGTAAACAGTAAAGCCCATTAAGCGACTCGGAGGGTAATTTCATTAAAATATTTTTGGAAAAAGCCTAACCGATGAATGCATATTTCTTACTAGGGAAGATTCAACTACCCTCCCCAAACCAGCTATTAACTATGAAGGCTCAAAACCATTAAGGAGAATCACATTTACAGCGAGTAAGGTCAAAAGGAAATAAAAGGACTAGGAAAGTCTAAGGCACCAGGTCCAAATGATATTCCTCCTAGAGAGATTATAGACCTAGAAGAAGAGATAACCCCTCACTTTTACAAAATATTCCGAAAGACAACCAAGGAAATAAAGGCACCACAAGGATAGAGACTAAGCAATGTTCCTCTAATCTACAAGAAGGTACAAAAAGAACCTTGCAACCACAGACCTGTGTGTTTAACTTTAGTTCCTTGCAAAGGTTTTGAGTCAATTATAGTAGATTCAATAGTAGACCATTTAGTGAAAAGCAATCTTCTGATAGACAGCCAACAGGGTTTTAGACAAAAGAGATCATGTTTGACAAATCCATTGGAACTTTTCCATAACATGTTTAGCATTTATGACAAAAGCAGGCCAATACACACCATATACCTAGATTTTCAAAAGACTTTTAACACAGTTCCTCATAGAAAATTTGTGGTCAGAATTAGAGCACTAGACATAATTGACAAGCCAGCTGAATGGATCGGAGATAGGCAGCAAACAGAAAAAAAGAGACTTTTAATCAATGGAGAAGCTCCAGTGTAGGCAGCTGTGCCAAGTGGAGTGCCTCGAGGATCCTTCCTTGGCCTATTGCTATTTCTGATCAACATTACGACATAGATATAGGAATATCCAAATTTGCCAACGGTACTAAACTATGCCTGAATGCGGCGAACTTGGAAGACGTAGAAGCCTTAAGAGAGGATCTGATGAAGCTAGGAGAATGGCCTAGAAAATGGCAAATGCCTTTCAACTATGAGACATGTAAACATAGGTTATAGTAACCCACAATCATATTACTCGTTGCTGGGCAATGAGTTATAAAGTTTGGACCAGGAGGGAGATCTTGATATTATTATCAGCAAGGATATGAAGTTCACCAAACTGACCACAAAAGCTGAACAAGTATCACAAAAACTATTAGGTTACATAAAGAGAAACTTTGAATACAGAAACAAAGGTACTTCTACAGCTGTACACATCACAAGTAAGACCTCATATAGAATAGGGAGTACAATTCTGGGCTCCAGGTATTCAGAAGGGTACAGCTAGACTGGAAACAACAAGCTAGGGCCACCATACTAGTTCCAACAATAGGGGAATTTAGATAAAAACGGAGGATGGAATGTTTTAACTTATTTGAAATTCCAAATTCTTTAAGGATTAACATATGTAGATTACAGCAATTTATTCACGCTTAGCAGAAATCGGTCAAGAGGTAACAGATACAAACTGGAATTGAAAAGATACAACACCATTCAATATGGAAATTTCTTTACATGCAAAATAGAAAATACTTGAAAAAGACTTCCAACATATGTAGTTAAGAGTAACACGGTAAAAGAGTTCAAGAATTAGTTACACAAGATCATAAGTACTCTTTCAATGCTTAAAGTAAATCGCCCTACCAAAAACAAGTGGAGTCTCCGTGGATAGCTTAAATATTCTTTGAGGCATCAAAAATGCTTAAAACTACTTGTGACAATTGTAAATCTCCCATATATAATAAAGGGCACGGTTCTGATTCCATATATATATATATATATATATATATATATATATATATATATATATATATATATATATATATATACATATATATATATATATATATATATATATACACAAATGCAGATAGACTAAAACTTCTTTTAGTCATCCAAAATACTTGTATATCTCCCATATATAATAAAGATCACGATTCTGGCTCTTTATATATATATATATATATATATATATATATATATATATATATATATATATATATATATGTAATGATTAGAATAGTTAATATTACATGTTTAAAACAAATGACGTAATATGTCATGTTGGTTGGAGGAACTAACCCTGGGATTTGCTGTAGTCATTCAAATCGTAAACAGGACATACAATGCAAGTCGCAGCAATTTGACATTCTTCTTAAACGTCAACACATTGTCTCATCGTGTGAAAGTTTGTGACGTCACCGGATGCAGGTGTCTTCCGAGTTTGTGACGTGTCTAAAGTAAACTAAGCATACGATATCTGTGATATCGATAATTTAGTCAGTTCATATCTATACTTCACCAGAATTGGTCATCTGGACCAACCCAGCTTCCTCCAGTGATGGAGATGTTTAACTCTGTTGTTTTTATAGAATAAATGCTTAAAAACTATTAAGATGTATTCAGTTAATCCATTTTCATACATCTGAAACAACACTTACTCAATGTGTGCTTATAACAGTAGCACGCCAATAAATGGTGGCAGCGATTAAACTCTAAGACAGCGGTTAAACTCTAAGAATTAGAGAAAAATCTTCAAGACTTCAAAATAATAGCTGTAAAACCAGAGAAATATCTTCAAGACTTCAACAATAAAGCTGTAAAACCAGAGAAAGATCTTCAAGACTTCAAAATAAAAGCTGTAAAACCTGAGAAAGATCTTCAAGAGCTCAACATTATCTACAAGAATCTACAATTTTGACTAAGTCCAACGAAACAGCTAACATCAACATATGTTAGAATACAACCTGAATCTTGAATCAACATCCTAGGAAACCCAAGGACTGGCGTTCAACAATTGCAAGACATATCCAGGAAGAACTACATTCAACAAGAAACTAGAACGAGACATCGCTAACAAAACATCAAGAGAGAGAGAGAGAGAGAGAGGACGTGTCGACTTCATATATAAGCTAAGTACAGATATTTTGAATTCATTCCAGTTTGGGCAGTGAAGTGTAGTTATCACAAGTCGTTAGTCGATTATTACTGGGGTGAGTGAATTGCTAAACTTTGTTATAGGAAATTCCGAATTCTCATTTAGAATTTTTCTTTCTTTGTGCTAATTCCTTTTTCTTTCAGAAATTCTCGGGGAAATGTTTTGGGATTAGTAACATTGTTGGGGGAATTTTATTATACATATGCGTTTACGCAGTGGGCGTCTGTACTCATATAGATATTTTGATAGAATTGCAAGGGGTCAAAGAGATAGAAAAAAAAAATACAGCAGTCATGGCTCCTCCTGTCAGCCCTACCCCTGGACCTAGTGGTGTAGGCCAGACTAATCCTCCTCCAATTGTGACGCTTGTAAATGCCAGGTCAGCAATCCTTCCTTTTCAAGGTCGGGTCAACGGGTTCTTGCCACAAAATGTGGAGTCATGGATTTCATCCGTTGATGCCCATTTAAATGCCAAACAAATCGTAGATCCTTTTGTACAATTACAAGAAGCTAAAAGTTTTATAGATTTTTCTAAGGGGGATGCGAGTGCGTATTTAAGAGGTGTTTCATTTCAAGAAGCAGTTACTTGGGATGATTTCAAAGTTAGGTTACGCGCGATCTATGGGGGTGAGGAAGCCTTGGATGTAGTGTTAACGTTACGAAATACACTTAATCAAGCCACTATGAATCGGCTTAATGTTATTGAGAGAGCAGCTCTCATAGCTGATAGGCTTAACGAATATCAGGACATTTTAGGTAATTCCACATGGGTTACTAACGATAACATCTCCGTGAAAGATTTTTTACGATTAATGTATTTAACTTGCATGACACTTATGTTGCCTGAAGCTTTAGTGCGGTGTTTTGATAAGAAGTTAACGCCTGCAAGTACGGAATTGGATGTCTATAAACAGATAAAGAAACACATGTCCAAGTGTCCAGATCTCGATCCCGTGTTAACTCAAGTTTTTGCAAAGAATGAAACAAAACCCCAAACAGTTAACGTAGTTAACAGTCCAGTAGTGGGAGTGACGTGTTACAACTGCAAACGTCAAGGTCACATAAGCGCAGACTGTAGAACAAAATTTTGCTCAATTCACAATACTGCAACGCATTCTTATAGTCAATGTTACTCGCGTAAGACACAACAATATCCCAGAAATACACAGTCAATTCCACAGTCAGTTCCATATGGAAATAAAAAGAAAAATCCTCATTTTAGCAATAAGAAGAAACAACCAAATGTCAATGCAGTTCAGAGTCCGAAACAAACAAACACTTCTTCAAATATCGCTGAGCCTGGGCCGTCAAACCAGACCTCGCAAGGTCAGTCTAATTTTCAGAATGTGCAGAGCAAAGCAAATACCACATAGTTAACTCTAGAGGGGAAGAGAGTGATGTTGGGTCAAGGTCATTCATGTCAACATCAATAGTATTGAATAATCAATTTAATGTTTTATCAGATAATTGTGAGACAATAGATTTTCCTATGAAACACACGGCCGAATTAAGTAAAACAGTGCATGCTCCCGTAGATTTGCAACAAATTCATACAATAATAAGCCAAAATGAGTTACGGCCAACCTTATATGCTGTAAATTTAGAACACAAGTCCTTTACGTTATTTTTTGACTCTGGTAGTCCACGTAATATTATGGATTTGAAGACGCATCATTTGTTGTTTCCGAACTTTCCGATTGAAAAATCAGGAATTAGACTTTCAGGTATAGGAAATAATGAATTAAACGTCATAGGCATAACTCATATTCAGTTCAGAGTCGGTAATCGCACGTTTGCCGATACATTTGTTGTTGTAAAAAACATTAATATGTTTCCAGCTGTAATTATAGGATACCCATCTATGGGAAATCAAAACATTATCTTAGCTCCTGCCAAGCACGGCGTGTATATCAAAGGGAAATTCTATAAGTCTTCTTAGACCTTAAAGTCAGTTTTGGATAAAAAGGAGACGACAAATGTAACCGTAACGTACGTTGAAGAACCAATAACTTGTCTCACTAATAAAGAAATAATATACGCGACCCAGCAGAATTCTCGTTCACCCGTAATATCATCTTGCACGCAATCTATCGAACCAAACATACCTTCGAATTTAATAGTGCAAATAAAGAAAACACTACCGGGATCTGAAATATTAATCCTTTCCGATACTTTGAAAACTAACGAATTGTCTGTCACACAAGCTATTTATGCAGTAGGCTCACATCAGCAATGTAATATCGAAGTCTGTAATCATTTAAATAACACTTTAGTAATTCACAAAAATCAACATATCTTGGATGTAGAAGTTTATAAACATCGTATTCTTACCGTTGCTGAAATCAATCACTCTCAATCAGTTGCGGATGAATCCCTTTTGCGATCTATTAAAAATAAAATCAGTATGGACATTCAAGACGAAGAAATTCAGCAGAAAATGTTTGAACTTTTAACTAAATATCAAGATGTCTTTTCCACTACGGATGGATCCTTAGGAAAAACAGATGTGATCGAGCATCAAATAAGGTTAAAGGACAAGCAGAAAATTATATATGTACCCTCGTACAGACTCCCTATGAAATTCCAGAATGAAATAAATGATGAAGTAGGTAAAATGTTAGAGGAAGGAGTCATTAGAAAATCAAACAGCCCTTATAATTTTACTTTAATAGTTGTACCGAAAAAAGATCGAACATGGCGTATCTGCGTCGACTTTCGTCGTCTAAACGAGGAAACGATCCCTGATCGATTCCCAGTGCCATGTACTGACGATATTTTGTCTTTGTTAGGTCAGAATAAATATTTTACCAGTTTGGACTTACTTAAAGGCTTTCACCAGATATCATTAGAAGAAGATAGTATCCCATACACAGCCTTCAGCACAGCCAGGGGACATTATGAATTTTTACGGATGCCTTTTGGTTTACGTTGTGCTCCTATAACATTTACAAGAATGATTAACATAGTGTTTGGAGACTTGTTAGGGGATATATTGCATGCCTATATGGATAATCTTGTAATCTTTTCCAACACCTTAGAAGAACATCTACGTAAGTTAGAACTAGTACTACAGAGATTAAGACAACATAACTTAAGGGTAAAGATTAGTAAGTGTGAATTTTTCAAAACAGAATTAATATATTTGGGCTTCATGGTGTCAAGCCAAGGTCTTAAAGTAGTCCATGATAAGGTGTCGGCTATACGTAATTTTCCCATACCTACTAATGTCAAGGGAATACAGCAATTTCTGGGTTGTAGTGGATATTACAGGCGTTTTATACGCAACTATTCAATAATAGCCGCTCCTTTAACTGATCTTACGAAGAAGGGCGTAGATTTCATATGGTCTGAGCAACATCAACAGGCGTTTAATACTTTGAAAGATGAACTGTGTAGTTCTCCTATCTTAAAATTTCCTGACTTCGGTAAGGAATTCTTCATTGCAACAGACGCCTCAGACTTAGGAGTAGGAGGGGTATTGCTTCAGCAATATGATAAACAGTTTTTCCCGATAGCTTTCTATTCTCGAAAATTGAGAACTTCCGAAAGTAAGTATGCAGTAATAGACAAGGAAGGACTAGCTATTGTTAATTTGCTAGTGCATTTTAAGTTCATAATTTACGGTTATCCCGTTAAGGTTCTTACTGACCATAAACCACTAACAGAGTTCTTTAAAGGCTTCAACCACAGCCCTAAACGAACTCGGTGGCATTTGATCATTCAAGATTTTGGCGCAAGAATCGGGTATTTACCTGGGAAAGCAAATATCATTGCGGATGCATTATCACGCAACCCCGTGTCATCTTGTACGGAGCCTTTAGCTGAATTAATAGATATATCAACATCCATGCCTATTGTAAAAACAATATCTGAACAAGAAGAATTAGGCTGGAGTGCTGAATTGTTACAGACTGAGCAAAGGAAAGATCAGAAAATAGAAACAATTATAAATGCTTTGAAGGGCAATCATAAAAAAAAGGAATATATAAAGTATAAGCAGCAGAATTATATAATCAAAGATAATATTCTGTGTAGGACTGTGACAAGGAAAACCCGCAATACACCACATGTAACTAACGACCAGGTAGTAGTACCAATCTCACTTATTTCCACTGTCCTGAATTGGTTGCATTCAAATCCATTACATGGACACCCTGGGTTCTCATTAATGTCACAGAAAGCCAAATCATTGTTTTATTGGCATACAATGCTTACAGATATAAAAAGACACATAGCTAATTGTCGCACATGTCAGGAAAACAAAGGGCATACGAAAACACCTGTCAGCCTAGGAGCTTATCCTGTGCCCAATCAACCCTTTGAAAGAATACATTTAGATTTGTTAACAGGATTTTACGAGTCAGACAGAGGAAATAAGCACCTCTTAGTAATTGTAGATGCTTTAACTCGATATACAGAACTAATAGCGCTTAAAACTAAAACTGCAATTGAATGCGCTAGGAAGTTTTACGAGTGTTACATTTGTAAACATGGAATTCCACACATGATAATCTCAGACTCGGGTGGTGAATTTAATAATCACTTTCTTACCTCATTGTGTGAATTCCTCAACATAAAGAAGATTAATAACATGATATATCACCCAGAGTCGAATGGGCTAGTGGAAAGAGCAAATAGGAAGATATTAAATATATTGAGGGTAACACTAGGGGGATCAGACCCCAACTGGGATATTGCAATACCGGCGGCACTGAGTACTCTGAATCATTCATATCATATATCAATTAAAATGTCACCGCATGAAGCATTGTATGGTACCTCAGTTAGAACACCTTTCCATGTATTAACGCCTACAACTAATCTATCAAATCCTTTAAAAGAATGTATAAATGCAAGTATAAGTCGATATGATATCCTTCGAAAGAATTTAGAAGAATCACAAATCATAATGAAAAGGAATCATGATAAAATAGCGAAACCAACTAAAACATATACCGTGGGTGATAACATCTATATTCAAATCAATGTCAGAAAAGGGCTCAACTATAAACTAACACCTAAGTTTGAAGGCCCATTTAACATTTTGGAAACATTAACGGCCAATAGGTTTAGAATTCAAAACGTAGCCCAACCCACGGATGAGAGAATAGTACCATTGGCTCACATAAGAAATTAAAAAAAAAAAAGAGAGGAAAAGAAGTGAGGGAAAATTTTATTCTGTTTTATGTGATTAAAAGTTTTCTTTTTACTACAGGAGTAATTACATATATTTTTTCTCGTTACAGGTTTCCAAGATGAATTTTTTGTTGTTGGGAGTGATATTGTTCGCTCAGACATTTTTCTCGTATGGGATGAGCTCTAAGATAAAAATATATATTTTAAATATGGCAATATAGTTGAAAGACAAGAAGACATTTTTATTACATCAACCAACGTAATTGTAGAAGTGAATATGCAAGCAATTTTTCTTCAAGAGAATGATGTCATTAGCTTAAGAACCACCATTTCAAGGTTTTCTGCATCATTGGATGAGTTGCATAGAAGACATTTTCATTTGACTACAAAGAGTTTGCTTGGATCAACATTAAAAGTTGCAGAGATGCTATCTGATGACTTGAAAAATAAGACTGGCGAGACAGGATCTTTGGCTTATGACCTTTTGATGTGGACTGTAGGACACGAACATAAAGAAAGACGGAATCCGTTTATTTATGCTGCATTAAGCATCTTTGGGTCTGTTGCAAGTTTAGGTTTAGGAATTTCCAATCGTCTTAAAATTAGTAATCAAAATAAGAAAATTGAGTTCTTGACTCATAAAGATGAATTGATTATGTCAGAACTAAGGAATCAGTTAGCTTCAATCAATAAAATTATGGATTTATTAAATGAACATTCAGATAATATCGTTCAAATTATGGAAGTACAGGATTTGTTGGCAACATTAACGTATTATGATTCAAAGATAGATCACATACATAACAGAATTACACATTTCATTGAGAAATCCAAGGATTATGTAGAAGCTATCACGTTAGCAACTAAAGGTGTATTGTCGCCCCATTTGTTGCCTATAAGTTACTTAAAATTAATTCTGAAGAACGGAAGGGATAAACTAGGCTATGTTCCTTTGTTAGACGAACATAGGTTAGAATTTTATTATAGCCTAATTACAGTAAACGTAGATAATAACAAGATTAGGATTACAATTCCCTTTGATGATTCTTCTGATGCCTGGCAATCTTACAGGATATCACCATTTCCGACTTTCATGACGAATCACTCAAATCCAGTAATATCCAGTTTGACAGGACACGTATTGATTTCCCCAGACAAGGAAACATATACGGTCATTAAAGACTTAAATCAATTAACTCACTGTTCAGACGCAATGGATAGAAAAATATGTACAGCTGACTCATTTGAATTCCATAAAAACTTAATGGATTCATGCGAGTTAGGTATAGTGCTAGACGGTGCTCTCTCCCATACAAGTGAAAATTGTCTGGATAAGCTTTATCCCTTTGACAATAATGAGTTCAATTGCAGACTGAATAATGGCTCGTGGATACGATACGACAAGGACGGCTTCAATGTATCATGCCCTGACGGATCCACGTCCTTCACACATATCTTCGTCGCAGCAGATGGTTGTGTCGGGACTTCCCCGAATTCCATGGTGACTGGTCTACGGACAATCATCAGAAAACGAGCCTACTTCGCGAACTTCACGTGGATCTCTACAATGCCAGCACTTCCTCTCCCGTACAACGGACATGTGGCAAAGCGGTTGATGAAACTTACCGAAAAGGACCACCTGTCACCGACTTATAAAGAAATTCTTTACCCCATACTACTGGCTGGTTTGTGTTTCACGGTGGTGATATTTATCGCCGTGAACATCCTTGTTTGGCGTAGGTTATGGCACA
>NC_090751.1:79540985-79543485 GCF_036898095.1 Palaemon carinicauda
GAAAAATTGCAAATTCCCATAAAAAGTAAATGCATAATTATCCAAGAAAGAAAAAGAACAATTCACGAGTAAATTCTTGAATGCTAAAAAGACAGAAACATATCAAGCGTACATGGAAAAATATAAATTCCCATAAAGGTAAAACGCGTCGCAAGCCATTAAAGCAAATTAATCATTCCATAATAAATGGCTAAATGCTAAGAAACAGGAAAATACCCAACCTACATGAAAAAAACCTATTAAATCAAAACATGTCATTCGCTGATAAAGCAAAGGATTCTTGCCAAAATATATTGCTAAATGCCAAGAAACAAGTACATGAAAGATTTAAATGCCCAATAAAGTCTTACACTTGGTGCTCTATGTGAAATATGTTTTGGGTCTTCAAACTATGCCAAGAGGCCCTTTCATGTTACCATGCAATCAGCCTTAAAAGAAATGATAGGAATTGGTTGAAATGTTAGGCATCGGTTATCTCATCTGAAGGGAGGAAGGACGATTTCCTCTACGTCAAACTCAGAATCGATTTATACAGGGACAGTGAAATTTACGTCAGATGAAATTAAGTAAAAAAAAAAATCAAGAAACTTTGAAATAGAAAAGTTGGAAGATGAAGATACAATCAATTGATGAATTTTGCAGTGTAGATATGAAGAAATTTCCCCGATGATTTCAGAATAGTTTTCCTTAGAGGGAAAAAATAAAATTTAATCAAGTGAAATATATAATGCTGAAGGTAACAACAGGAAAAAATATTAATGTAATCATTCAATAAAGCAGAATTGGGAAAACTCACTTTATTTGCCAGTATTCAGATTTCATTTCATCTGATTAGATTCTTTAATATTACGCTCTATAGTAATTTTGTTGTCTCTGTCAGGTACCTTATACGGAGAGTTAATAGTATAATCATTATTTTAAACTTATATACTTTACCCCGCTGTCATAGACTCGAGATTAGATTACCTTGTTTAGTAGGTGACTAATTTCCTTAGTTACTACTACTACTACTACTACTACCACCACTACTACTACTAATAATAATAATAATAATGATAATATTAATAATAATAATAATGATAATAATAATGATATGTGCGCGCGCGCGTGTGTGTATGTGTGTATATGTGCATTTCTTTTTTATCCCGTTCAAGGGGAGAAGAATTATTCATATCCTCGTGAGATGGTATACTTGAAATCCAAACTCCCACAAATTGCTGGACCAGCAGGTTGTAGTTAGGAAAGGGGAAAGAAGAGGGAAGAGTAAAATCTGTGTTCTGGTGCGTGTATATGCACGTATAATTATTTAGACCTCATTTTTTATAATAATAACAACAACAACAACAACAACAACAACAACAACAACAACAACAACAACAACAACAACAACAACAACAACAACAACAATAATAATAATAATAATAATAATAATAATAATAATAATAATAATAATAATTTTTTTTTTAAACCAAGTATCGTCTCATCACCCTCTAAAATTTAAAATACGGCCCTTAATGTGAATAATAATGAAATAAAAGATATTGTTTATACTATATAGGAACTGAAAAATTACTACCTAATAAGTTTACTCTCCATAATATATACAATACTTACAGAGATTATATTAGGTAAGAATAGAAAGATTGCGTAACTTCAATCAACCAAAAAAAAAAAAAAAAAAAAAAAACAGACAAGCTTCAGAAACGGATTTCAAACAACTGACCATATCTATGTATTTTAATGGAAAAATCAGCAGAGTATGACAAACATTATGTATGGCATTTATACATTATGATTCTGTCAAAACTTTAGCAGTAATGAAAGCACTCCACCCAGTAGTATAGGAAGTGATGGCGTATAGTGTTTCCAAACATTACAGGAAACCGTAAATACAGAAAATTTGTCCGAAAATCTGTAGCTATAAGATAGAGCCATAAAACTTCGATCCAATATCATTTTAAGCCATGCTGATACCTTCCCCAAGAAACCATAAAAAATGAATTATATTCTCCGGCCAGTTTCAGGTTTCCAAGTAACCTCAGACTATTCCCTTCAAAATCATTCGTTTTAAAGATATTTTTGTGGTTTGTTAGTTTTAATTTATTCCTCGGGGAAAACCAATTGGTGGGGAGCGAAAACGTGCTTGTAAGGTAGGGGGACATTTTGCAGTAGAGTTTTGAAATTATGGTAATGAGTCTTTGCAATTGTCTTCGCCAAATCGAATATTTGGCGAACGGTACGTATTTACCCTTGTGTGTTTCTTATTTTATTTATTTGATTGTTTATGAGCAGCATTAGACAATAAACTACAGTACCGATTTTGACCAAACTTGGTAGTTATGTTGGTATGACCCAAGGAGGAATCTAACATTTTGAATAAAGTGAATCAAAATACAAATACGCACCAGATTTGAAAATAATTGCAATGATAAGTAAATGGCAAATATTTTTCTTCTTTTTCTGTGAAGAACATAACGCAAAAACTACTGAAGGAATTTCA
>NC_090751.1:79548485-79550985 GCF_036898095.1 Palaemon carinicauda
AACAAATTGAATATTTCTGTGTCTAACTGTGAATTTTAAATACCAGCCTTAAGTTAGTTGGGTTAAGATTAATGATTAGAATCAAGTTAAAAATTCTAGTGTTAAAATGTAAATTCCTATTACCAACTTTAATGTAGTGGAGATTAAGGTTAATGATTAGAAACACATTGAAAATTCCTATGTCCAGCTGTGCATTACTAATACCACCCATAATATAGTGTGATTAAGGTTGATGATTCGAGAAAAAATTGAAAAATCGTGTGTTCAACTGTACATTAACGTAAGGTTGATTATCTGCAAAAAAAAAAAAAAAAAAAAAAAAAAAAAAAAAAAGGCAAGTGTCCAGTTGTGAATTTGTAATACCGCCCTTAATGTAGAGGGGATTAAGGTTAATGATTAGAAGCAAATCGAAAATTCCTGTTTCCAACTGTACATTACTAATAGAGCCCTTAATATAGTGGGGATTGAGGTTAATGGTTTGAATCAAAGTGAAAATTCCTGTCAAACTATATATTAATACCACCCTTAGTATAGAGGTGAAGAGGGTTAATGACTAAAAACATATTGAAAATACCTGTGTTCAGCTGAGCATTTCTAATACCTCCCTTAATGTAGTGGGCATAAAGGGTAATGGTTAGAATAAAATTGGAAATTCTTGTGTCTAACTTTACATTTCTAATACCGCCCTTAATGTAGTGGTGATTAATGTTAATGATTAGAAACATATTTATAATTACTAAGTCTAACTGAACATGACTAATACTCTTAAATGTAGTGGAGATTAATGTTAATGACTAGATACATATTAAAAATTACTCTGTCCAACTGTACATTAGTAATACCTCCCTTAATGCTATGGAGATTGAGATTAATTATTAAAAACTAATATAAAATTCCTGCCTCCAACTGTACAATTCTAATACTACCCTTAATGTAGAGGGGATTTGGATTAATAATTGGAAAAAGGAATAAAATCACTTTGTCCAGCTGTGCATTTTTAATACTGCCCTTAATGTAGTTGTGATTTAGGTTGATGATTAGAAACAAAATGACAATTCCTCTGCCCCAATGTATATTTATAATACCGCCCAGAATTTTGTGGGGATTAAGGTTGATGTTTAAAAGCATATTTTAAATCTCTGTGTCCAGCTATGAATTTCTAATACCGCCCTTAGTGGAGTAAGGATTAAGGTTAATGGTTAGGAACAAATTAAAAATTCATGTGTCCAAGTCTAATTTTCTAATACCACCCTTAATGCAGTCGGGATTAAGGTTAATGATTGGAAAATGAATTTAATATTCCTGTGTCTATCTGTACATTTCTAATATCACCCGTAATGTAGTGGTGTTTATAGTTAATGATTAGAAACCAATTTGAAATCCCTGTGTCCAGCTATGCATTTACAATACCACTGATAATGTAGTGGAGATTAAGGGTAATGATTATAAACAAATTGAAAATTCCTGTGTCCATCTGTACATTTCTAATAGAACACTTACTGTACTGGGAATCAAGGTTTATGATTAGAAATAAATTGATAATTCCTGTGTCCAACTGTACATTTCTAATACTGCCCATAATCTAGTGGGATTAAATTACTGATTGGAAATAGATTGAAAATTCCTATGTCAAACTGTAGTGGTGATTATGATTAATGGTTAGATACAAATTTAAAATCCCTGTGTCCAACTGTGCATCTCTAATAACACCCTTAATGTGGTGGGGATTAGGGTTAGTGATTAGAAACAAAGTGAAAATACCTGTGGTCAACTGTATATGTCTAATACCACCATTAATGTAGTGGTATAAAGTTTAATGATTAGAAACAAATTTAAAATTTCTGTGTCCAACAGTACATTTCTAATACCACCCTTAATGTAGTGGGAATTAAGATCAATGATTAGAAACAAATTTAAGATCCCTGTATCCAACTATGGTTAGAAAAAATCTATACTATAGACATGAAATTATGCATGAAATCAAAGATTATAAATCTGTGAACTCTTGCATTTCGCATAAAAAATTCTTTCATGGGAACCATGACAAGGAATGCCTCACAAGGGCAATCAGCTAGCTGACTTTTTTATTTTCTTGCGACAGTTTAGAAAATTGATCTCTGGGTGGGTAAAATAAACGAAGAGAAAGGGTAAATCATTTCAATAATATAATGAAAAACTACAAGATAATGAAAATTATAATTTCTCATGTCAAATTAGTATATCTGTATGTGTGCTTAATTTGCTGGATACTGCATTTCCTGTATAGAACACGTTATTAATAGCAAATGTAGCTGTTTCCAACATGTCAATTTATGTTTGTGTTTGGCCAGTTTTCATCAAATACTTCGCTTTATGTCATTCTAATTATTTTATTTTAATTTTTTGTGCTTTGTTTTCTAACTATCATTCCCCTGAATCAGTAAATATGTCTATTTTAAATCTGGTATGGAGTTTGATTAAATGAAGAAAATGAGTCTTGTTGTCTAAGTGCTTCGACAAT
>NC_090751.1:79558485-79576814 GCF_036898095.1 Palaemon carinicauda
GTATGTACCTACACACTCACCCTGGACTTAATCGTCCCAATTAAGACCACTGTTCCTCGCAGAGTTAAACAGTAGGGTTAACTACACGACCCACTGCTACCACAGATCTCTTAAGTTCCTCTACTTGCTTCGCATAGTGGCGAAAGAACACCCTGGAAGACTTCCAGCCCGTGTATGAACGGAGATGTTCAAAATCCATACAATTAAAGAAATTTAGGGATGAGGCAACTTTCCTCGGATCGTGACCTGTGGGTGTACTGTCAGGATCCGCTCTGCGAATAAAATATGTCATTTTCGCTCTGAGTTGATTCAGAGATAAATTTGACCCTGATGTTTCTCCCCTGAATAGTTGACTACCCTTGAAGTCTGAAGTTCTACGAAGATAGACCTTTAGGCATTCTACTGGACATAGAGATGCATCTTCTTTCAGAGGGCAGATTCTCCAGGGACCCCACCTGTTGGTGGGTAACTCATTCTTGGCGAGAAACGTAGGATCCGGAAACAGGTTCAGCTCCCCCCCATCCAGGAACTGAACACGACCTGCCTCTCTCGAGAGGGCTACGATCTCACTAACCCTGGCCCCGGACGCGAGTGCAAATAGGAAAATAACTTTTTGCGTCAAATCCTTTAACGCACATTCTTCATTGCTCAACAAGGAGGCGAAATGAAGAACTTTGTCTAAAGACTATGAGATGGGCTTTGGAGGTGCTGAAGGTCTGAGCCTAGCGCAGGCTTTCGGAACTTTATTAAAGATCTCGTTACCTAGGTCGATCTGGAAGGCAAATAAAATGGGTCTCATCAAAGCCGATTTACACACTGAAATCGTGTTAGCTGCCAATCCTTGGCCATGGAGGTGGATGAAGAAAGATAAGCAGAAATCTGTTGAGATCTCCTGCGGATTCTTTGCCTTTACAAAGGCCACCCATTTTCTCCAAGATGACTCATATTGCCTTCTAGTCGATTTGCACTTGTATTCCTCTAGGAAGTCTATGCTGGCTTTCGAAATCCCGAAGCGCTTTCTCACCGCTAGGGCGAGAAAATCATGAGCTGCAGGGTCTGGGTTTTCTGTAATGAAGCGCAGACAGTCGACTTCTGGACTCGCTGGGTCAGAACTGGATGTGGTAGCGGCACGAACTTCATCTGTAGTTCCAACGCCAAGGGGAACCACATACTGTTCGCCCACTTGTGGGCCACTATTGCCGCTACCCCCTTGAAGGATCTCAGTTTGTTGAGGACCCTCAACAGAAGGTTGTGAGGAGGGAACAGATAAATCCTGGACCATCTGTTCCAGTCGAGGGACATTGCGTCCACTGCTTCCGCTAAGGGGTCCTCGTACGGGGACACGTACAGGGGCAACTTCTTGTTGTCTTTCGTCGCAAAGAGGTCTATTTGCAGTTCTGGGACTTGATTCAGAATGAAGGAAAATGATCCTGCGTCTAAGGACCATTCCGACTCTATCGGTGTGAACCTGGATAGAGCGTCCGCTGTCACATTGCGGACTCCTTGAAGGTGAACTGCCGACAGGTACCACTTCTTCTTTTCCGCCAATCGGAAAATGGCTAACATCACTTGGTTGAGAGGTGGTGACCTCGACCCTTGTCGATTCAAGCATCTCACAACCACCTCGCTGTCTGTCACCAATCTTATGTGGATCGAGTGATGCGGGGAGACTTTCTTTAAGGTAAGGAGCACTGCCATAGCTTCTAGAAAGTTTATATGAAAGGTCCTGAATAGCTTGGACCAAGTCCCCTGGACTTTTTTCCGATGAGAGTGACCTCCCCATCCCTCCTTTGAGGCGTCTGAGTGAATCGTCATCGACGGGGGAGGTGGCTGAAGAAGAACCGACTTCTTTAGATGTCTGGCTTGGGACCAAGGTCTGAGAAGAGTACGTAGCCGGGGCGGCACTGGTCTTCTCAGGTCTCTTCGCGCGTTTGATGCATACCTTCTCCAAACTCCGGTTGCATCCTTTAGCTGTGCTCTTAGCACTGGGTCTGTCACTGAAGCAAACTGGAGAGAGCCTAGTACCCTCTCCTGTTCGCGTCTTGATATCCTTTCGGAATCTAGAAGTCTCTTGACAGAGCCCGTTATCTCCTTCCTTTTCTTCATTGGGATGGAGAAACTGTGTGACAAAAGGTCCCAGTGGATTCCCAGCCACTGGAACTTTTGGGATGGAGAAAGTCGAGACTTTTTCTTGTTGATCTTGAAGCCTAGGTACTCTAGGAACTGGATCACCTGACTGGAAGCTTGCAAGCATTCGGTCTCGGATGCTGCCCACACCAGCCAGTCGTCCAGGTAGGCTACTACCTGAATTCCCTTTAGGCGTAATTGTTTGAGAGCTGCGCTTGCAAGCTTCATGAAAATCCTTGGGGCTATGTTTAGCCCGAATGGCATGGCTCTGAAGGCGTACAGTTTCCGTTGTAGCCTGAACCCTAGGTAGGGGGAGAGTCGACGGCTGATTGGAATGTGCCAATAAGCGTCTGACAAGTCTATAGAGACTGAGTATGCCCTCTTGGGCAGTAAGGTCCTTATGTGTTGCAGTGTTAGCATCTTGAATTTGCAATTCACTATGAACTTGTTGAGTGGTGACAAGTCCAGAATGACTCTGAGCTTTTCCGAGTCTTTCTTGGGAACACAAAACAGCCTCCCTTGGAATTTGATGGACTTCACCTTTCGGATCACATTTTTCTCCAACAGTTCTTGAACGTACTCCTCCAAAATGGGGGTGGAGTGTTGGAAAAACCGAACGCATGGGGGTGGAGTGCTGTACCAGCTCCAACCCAGTCCATTCTTGAGTAGGCTTTGGGCCCAGGGATCGAAGGTCCAGCGATCCCAAAATTTCATCAGTCTCCCTCCTACCGGTATCATTTCACTTGGACTGCCGTCCTGAGGTCTTGCCTCCCTGACCACGACCACCTCTGAATCCCCTTCCCCTTGAGGGGCGCCTAGACGAGCCTCTGGCTGCTCCTCTAGGTTTTGCACGAAAGGAAGAAGACTGTCCTTCGAACGTTGGGGCGAATGTGGTTGACTGACCTGGCACAGCCTGGGGTACCCACTGAAAGGCAGTCGGGGTTTGTGCCACCATCTGGGGCACTGGAGGCCAAGGCAATTGCAGTTGCTGTTGCTGTCTATAAGGCTTGGCTGGCCGAAATGGTAGCCTAGTCTTCATATTCTTCCTCTTTGGTTGAGGACCCTCATCCGGGGAAGATTTTCTTTTGATAGCCAGGCCCCACTTCTGGAGAAGGTTTCTATTCTCCACGGCGGCCTTATCAACAACCTCTTTGACCACATCGGTAGGGAAAAGGTCTTTTCCCCAAATGTTGGAGGAGATTAACTTCCTTGGCTCGTGTCTCACCGAAGCCCCGGTGAACACGAACTCCCTGCAAGCTCTTCTTGCCTTGACGAAGCTATAAAGGTCCTTCGTCACTGTGGCTAGGTGAGACTTAGCCACTACCATGAACATTTCATGGACCTTGGGGTCACTTGCCATCGTCTCGAGAGTAGTCTGATGAGACATTGAGGCAGCCAGTCTTTCTTTTGTCTCGAACTCTCTTCGTAAAAGAGATTCGGACAGCTTGGGGAGGTCCTCGCCGAATTGCCGTCCGGCAATATCAGCCTCCAACTTTCCCACTGAGAATGTCAGATGGACATCCTTCCAGTCTTTGTGGTCCATAGGTAGAGCCAGCGACAAGGGTTTACACTCCTCCAGGGAGGGGCAAGGCTTGCCGGCCTCGACTGCCTTTAGGACAGCCGCAAACCCTTTCTGTAAAAAGGGGAAGGCTCTATCAGGAGAGGACACAAACGAAGGGAGCTTCTTGCTCAATGCAGCTACCTTCGAATTCGAGAAGCCCCTCTCTTTCATCGAGGATGAAAGTAGGGCTTGAGCCTTAGCGTGGTCCATAATAATGACCTCCTTCGGCTCTGTCTCCTCCCTTGAAGCTGGTTCTTTTCTCAGCCGGACATAGCAGTCCGGATATGATGCCTTGCTGGGCCAGAATTCTACCTCCTCTAGGGGAACTGAACCCAGCTTATCCGAGATGACGATCTTTCCAGTCGTCATCGGCATGTGCTCAGCATACCTCCATGGGTTAGCATCTGAGCATATGGGAAGGTCTTTCACATTGAGCCTTTTCCGGGGCCCATGTGATTCTGCCAGGGACTGCATACGCAGTTCCATTGCAGCCGCCTTCTCCTGATTCTCCTTCTGCATTTGTTGGATCATTCCAACAATCGAAGAGAGGGCCTGTCCCAGTTCTACTGGGAGACCAGCCGATGTTGAGGGGATAGGCTCCGGCATCTGAACCGGAGTAGCCGACACCTCGTCGACCTCATCCTCTATGACATCCGGGGTTTGAACTTGACCCTGACCTTCTGCCAGGAGGTCTTCTTCCAAACGTTCGTCCAGGTCAGACATCCTGTCACACAACTGGATGTCTTGCATCGCATCTGCGACTTCCTCGTCCACCTGGACTTGATCTTGAAGGATCTCCTCTTGAGGCTGGGGAATCACTGCCTCAGCTGATGCCTGGGGAAAAAGATACGCCCTCATCTTCTCACTTGGAAGATAAGGGCCAGAGGTGTTCTTCTTGAAGCCCCTTACCCAAGTACGAAGCTTTTCCCTAGCTATATCCCTTGATTCCGCCGTTCTAGGGGAATCAAAAGCCTCAGTAATCAGGTTAGTGCATACAGTACATACCTGAGGGTCCCAATACTGGAGATCATCCTTGGAGACAGCGCATGCTGCGTGTCTCCTACAACACTCATGTCCGCAGAGGTTCTTGCTGCGGACATTGCAGAAAACATTTCCGCACTTCGGAGGGTCCTCCTGTAAAGAGAAGAAATTTCCATGAGTATCAAGTGAACTATGTATCACTGGATATGCATAGTATAGCATAACAATTCATAAAGGAAAGACACACACTTGTGTTTCCCTCACAACCCATTGTTGCAGCCTTCAAGATAATAAAATCAAAATGGTTTATCTCTACTAGAGTAACCAATGCAAGGTTTCCAGAGGAAACAGGTGGAGCTCACACCTAGGCAATGATTTTAAAATCCTGGATAATAGACGGGGAAGAACTCTGCTTCCTGTCTGAGGGCAACAGCAAAGGGCTGTGCAAGAAAACACAATAGTGTTAGAAGATACAGTGCTGTACCTAAATTTTTACTATAGTTTTCTTCTTACTGTATATGCTATACAGAAGAATACTAGTACAGTATAGGAGGATGTGTGCCGGCCTGCCTTTGCCGGCCGGCCCACACCACAATTAGCTTTAAAGTATACTACTTAACAGCTATAGGGCGGCAGCCCTCTGGTTCAAATGCCTGTGCCGGCGGCAGCAGCTGCCGGCCAGCAACAGCCAGTGTTGGCCGGCAATGATTGCCGGCCAGCAACTACACAAGGTAGTACCCAGCTGCCGGCCACACTCTTGGTGACCGGCAGACAAGGACTGACATAAGCCGGCCGGCAAAGGTACAAGACCGATGCCAGCCGGCAGCAAAAGAACCAGAAGACTACACCTGCCCGGCTGCCGGCCTCATAGGCCGGCAGCCGGGACAGGTACAGCACTAGAAGAAAATAGAATGGATGCCGGGATAAGAGTGTACACAACCCCCCAAGCCCGGCAACCGAAAGAGTGCATATAAGGAAGGGGAGAAACTTAATTCAGGCTTCCTTGACCAATGCCGTCCGGCTCTGCCGGCAGGCATGGATGAGGGACCAAGAGAGGTCCGGGCAGCACTCGAAAACATAAGACCCTTGCCGTCCAGCATCTCTGCCGGCCGGCAATGGGCTTAGTCAATTCCACATCCCAACCTATACTAGGTCCAGAAGTAGAATGACATACAGTACAGTAATACCCCTGCCGGCCAGCTCTGCCGGCCGGCAAGGTACAGTACAGTAATGGCTAGGCCATTACGGAGATAGAGGGGGAAGGGACAAGAGGGTCCTGCCAACCTTGCTTTAGTGACAGATCACCCGCAGCCAAGAACTTTGTCTTAGCCTAAGGGAGATCTAAGGGAAAGGGCCAGCACAGTAGTATAATACCTGCCAGCTTCCAGAGCACCAAAGCAAGGAAGGCGTTGCTACTCCCAAGGGAAGATTTTATCCTCCCCGAGAACAGCAACAGGACTTAGTCTGGTCGATCACACAAGAAGGAATCATAACTTACAGAAACCTTCGATAGTGACCTAAGGGAGCTAAGCTCCCTTTGTAAGTGTTAGGTCAGCGAGGGAGACTCTGCCCCAAGCCAGACAACACGGACTCAGACTAAAAACTCTGTTGTTCTGTCCCTCTTTGAACCAGACTTGCTGGAACAGGAAGGTACAGTAACACCCTAGTATAGTTTTATCGAAAATAAATTCGGAAAAAACCACTTAGGGATAAGCCCAAGGCTTAAACAGAGGGAAAGGGATTGCATACCTTCTCCGAAGAAAAGAAAGCAACCGGGGAGTATAATAAAGTATACTAAGGCTCCCTAAGCAATTAGCCTAGGCACCAAGAGAATCGATTACCTAATTCACCGAAACTCTCACGTATACAATCTTGGAAATATTCCACACAGTCTAAAATGTATAAAATATAGCCTAAAGCTTCAATAAAATTTTAATTACACTCGGAAAAACCAAAATCATGCATTAAGTACTAGGACCAAACGACTAGGCTACATGGCCTAGCGTAGGCCAGAATGGCGAATACTTCGCCAAATAATACTAAGCACGAAAGGAAATCCTATGTAAAGCTAAATAGCTAAAATTTATTAAGCAAAACAACCAGGAATGTCACTCTGACTAACTAATTTATACCTAGCGAGTGACAGTGTCCAGGACACCTCTGGTAGGCTACGGCTCTTGTATCAAAGATTAATCCTATTAATCACTCAAAATTTTACCAAGAGCCTACATTTATACATAACAGACACTATACTCAACTTATCCGAGGTCAACGAAGACGAAGAAGCCATGAAAAGCTGAATAAATCCAAGATTTGCGAGAAAAACAGGAAAAAACACCGAGTTGTTAAGCTACGCAAAAAGGAATACAGATGGCGCTAGGATTGGCGCCAGGCACGCATACGAATCGGGGGATAGGGAAGCCTTGGGAGCGGCTCCCCTTTTTCTTTCCCGAATTCGTATCTCGTCAATCTCCCTCCTACGAGACGAATCTCTGTTCAGGTCGTAGATTGCCATGTGACGTGTCTAGAATACGTCCTCTGATATGTCGCGATATCCCTTTCACGAGGGATACTCGCTCCAGGAGTTAGAATTCTGGTACCTTAAGGTAAATTCTCTGGGAATATCGCCGTAGTTGTAATATACCCTAGGAAGCTACCCTATAGGAACTTCCATCAGGACGACATGGCTTGAGCCCAAAAATATATATATATATATATATATATATATATATATATATATATATATATATATATATATATATATATATATATATACATTAATCTTAATTGGCAATATATGAAAAGAATGAATAACCTGAACACGAATATGAGAGTTATTTGTTAAAATAAAAGGATCGATTTGTTCACGAGCAAATAGCAATCTACTACTCTCAAAAAAGAACAAATTCGCTTTAGAAGAAGACCACTTAAAATGGCTCCTTTCTCTATATTCCGGAGAAGTAAGATGGCTATACGCGGTGAAGCCCCGAGGCCCTTCTGTTGCGTATAAAGATCTTGAGCTTCAACCATAGACTCCTATAAGGAAGGACTGGAACGTCAGGACCTCGGGGTTTTTAACTTGAGTCTGAGAGACTTCATGCCTGATTTTTTTAAAAATTGACATATGTTATGTATTTTCAAATTTTAAGATCATTTTGCTCCCACAACTTTTCCTGTTTTTATCTCGTTTTCTATGCAAATCCCATTTGCTGTTCAAATCTCACTGACTAATGTGTTTTGTTTCTGTTTTTGTTATAGAAACGGTCCAGCTGGTGATCTCACAATATGCCACGTCACTGTAGCTGCTTTGGTTGTAAAGGGAACTATGATGGGACACCTTATGTAAAAGTCATATCCTTCCCAAAAGATCCTGAGGAGAGGGAGAGATGGATATTGGCAATGCCGAATGAGAAAGAAAGCTTGAGACGCTTGAAGGAGATATATATTTGTGAGACACATTTCAATTGTGAATAGGTGTCAGTCAAGGGTGGCAAGCGACCCAAACAACCTCCATCAATATTTCCTGGAATACCAAAATCAGCTTTGAAGCAGGTTACCTCAGCCCCACGCCCAACATCATCTTCTACATCACAATCAAGAGCTAAAAAGGTGCATGCAGCTGCTGAGGCTGCAGACAAAATCCGAGATTTCGACCAATTTCGCGCCAAAATTAGCTCCTATTTTCCTGGTTTTAGCGTCATAAAAGACCAGAAAGATCTCTACCTATCAAGAACTGACGCTACTGGACAAACTGTCAAGCAGTTCTTTCATCTACAACAAGTCAACTCACCTTTTGGATTCCTATTCTTGAATAGAGTTGAGAAAGATGGCATTGAGGTGCCTAAACGACTTTTTCCTTTGCAAAAGAACAGCTTGCTCTCAAAATGGTCCCAGATTATATCCATAACTGAACAGGTAAACACCTATGAGTACACAAGCCAGGAGAGTCTTCAGTACATAATAAGCCAGCTCTGCCAAATGACTGAGGCACATGAGCTTCCTCATTTAACCTTCATTCTGTCGATTTCATACCGACACTCTGATATTCACAATGCAGCTTCACAACATATTACCCAGTGCATACAAAATGATTCGTCGATCTGGCTTAATAATTCTACCATCAACAAAAAAGATAAAAGAGGTGCTTTCTAGTAGTCTGCAGGACTCCAACCTCAAAACGTTATTCGACCAGCTTAAGCCGCAGCAGTGTTTGGTGAATCTAATGTTTGATGAAGTAAAGCTGATCGAGACATTGCGATTTTCTGGAGGACATGTTCTAGGATATGCTCAAAATGTTGCAGCGGGTAGTGACCATGAAATGCTTGTTTCACATGCTATGGTTGTTGAAGTTGCCTGCCATTTTGGTGGTCCACGCTATATTCTACGCGTTTTACCCTGCAAAAAGCTAGCTGCCGATAAGCTGAGTGAACTTCTTACTGAAGCTGCCTCAGCTGTAGTTGGTGCTGGCGGTACTGTGATTTCTTTGATATGTGACAATTGCAATACCAATCGCAGTGTTTATTCGAAACTTGGAGGACCTGGAAGTTGTCAAGTGCTATCCATTCAAGAGCAATCTATGTTCTTAGTGTACGACTACGTGCACATCTTCAAAAATGTTCGTAACAACTGGATTACTGTTGATGGCCAGACACTCTCATTTCTTGTACATGGCAATGAGTACAAAGCTTACTGGAGTGATATTCGGAAGCTTTATGAGATCGACCGAGATACTCCTATTCGCTTAACCAAGCTGACGCACACCGCTGTTTTCCCCAAACCCCTTCAACGCCAGAGCGTACCCTTAGTATGTCAGGTGTTCAATGACAAGACTGTCGCTGCCTTAAAGACCTTCAAGGATTCATTGGGCATCAGCGAAGGCACCATCATTCTCACTCAGACAATGAGTGAGTGGTTCAAGATGATGAATGTGAAAGACCGTTTCTCAGCTAGACATCTACGTGATGAATCCAGACAGCCTTGGACAGCAGACTGTACATCTTTCACTAAGTTGGAGGACGCCTGCCAAATTATATCGACCTGCACATGGCAAGGAGGTAGTGGTCGTAAGCTGAAGTTAACTAAGCAAACTGCTGAAGCATTCATTGTGTCTACACGTAATAATGTGGCTGCTGCCAAATTGCTTCTGGCAGAGAAAGACTTTGACTACGTTCTTCCTGCTATATTCGCGGATGAAGCCTTGGAAAAGTTTTTCGGTCAAGCCAGGTAAAGAAGTGGTGGAAACTTCTACATTGATGTAGTTGACATTATGGCTGCAGCAAAAGTTACAAATTTGCAGACACTTCTAAAGCATGACATTATGCCAGAATCTAGTTCTCGTGTGCTTGATTGCGACAAGAATTGTACTTCTTCCATAAATCCAGATGAGCGAAGTGAACTCATTGACGAGATCACTCCTCAAGACACTCGGGAGCTCTTGAGTTCTGCTGATAACCTTAAGCATAAAGTTGTATATTTGGCTGGATACCTTGTTCATAAATATTGTAATAGCACTAGTATGGAGGATATCATGGATGATGAAGATGGTAACGAGGTGTCATCTGAGTTCTTAGATCATTTGAATAGAGGTGGACTGAGTGTGCCAACTATTTCAACTGTCTTTTTTTTTACATAATGCCTATAATTTGCATGCCATGACTAAAATGCATTGCCGCTTTCATTTTGCTGAATTGTTATCTTTTGTAGATGCACCTTTAGCTACTAATAATGCAGCATGTACGACTTTAGCCAACATTCTATTAAAAGCTCAGGTTCTCAATGTAAGTGACAAAGAAAAGGCTGTGAGATGCCTCAGGAGGCAAGAAAAGCTCTCCATCTAGCGATGTTCATCTAATCAAATGTTAATGTCTTTGAGTTTTGTTGTGATGAGAAATACCGTTCTTTATTTCTTATTTTAGTGTTTCATTGTTTTAGGGCTTGTTTGGAATGTTTGAGTAATACAATATTTGACAATATATATTAAATTTGGACAGAACTACAGACTTGCCTCTTATTATAATCAGCCATCCCTCACCATCTATGAGTTACACACAAAAACGAGTAAAAATTACCAAAATTCACTATTTTGACCTTGAAATGTGATCTTTTGACCTTGAAGATGATGAAGATGACCCCAGGTGGTGTTGAAAATGTCACTATTGAACTCATCGTCCTCAAAAACCCCCATTTTGACTCAGAGAACGTGTTTCTAGCCCTTCTTAGAAGTCATTTTAGTCCAGGACTCAAGTTAATCCTTCAGACTCAAGTTAAAAACCCCGATCAGGGGACGTTCCAGTCCTTTCTTGAAGGACGATTTATGACAATATATATTAAATTCGGACAGCTCTGCAGACTTGCCTCATATTATAATCAGCTATCTCTCACCATTTATGAGTTACACACAAAAAACGAGCAAAAATGACCAAAATTTACAAATTTGACCTTGATAAATGACCTTTAGACCTTGAAGATGACCCCAGTTGGTGTTGAAAATGTTACTATTGAACTCACCATCCTCAAAAACCCCCATTTTGATCCAGAGAACGTGTTTCTAGCCCTTCTAGAAGTCATTTTAGTCCAGACTCAAGTTAATCTTTCAGACTCAAGTTAAAAACCCCGAGCAGGGGACGTTCCAGTCCTTCCTTAAAGGAGTCTATGGCTTCAACTGATAATGTAAAGTTCCCTTATCCCGCTCCATAAAGCTCACGAGCTGGGAAACAAGTGTTAAAGCAGTCAAGCCATCGGACCGGCGAGAGGAAAGGCATTCAACTGTATATGTTTGTAAGGCAAGACGTCATTCGTCATTCTCTTCGTCTTATTGTTCTACTGAATAGTCGAAGGCGATGGCAAAGCGTAACTTAAATTAGGTTGAAATATATCAAAAGGTAATCTGCGATCGTGCAAGACAGGGGTTGTTTTTATACTATGTAGAGAATAAGTCTTTTTTTTTTTTTTGTATATGTTAAGAGAATTTATGAGAAGCTATTTCTATATGGATGAGATTAATATGTGGGGTAGAAAGAGATAGTTTGGTCATGTTCTTCGCACTCCCCGAGAGAGGTTAGTTCAACAAACGTTTAACTGGGATCCAACAAGGCACTAGAAGAGTTAGAAAACCAGGCGTACATAGCTGATGACTATACAGCGTAAAATCGTAGATGATAAATGGAGAAGTATTGATTTGAAAGCTCACGACAGTCTAGTGAAATTTAACCGAGGCCCTTGGCGTCAGACGTAAGAGGAGATGATAATGATTGCACTAACAATATAAGTGTATAAATAAATAATTGGAAAAAATAAAAAATTACACTGCATAGTGTAGAAAGGGAGTTTATTTTTTTTTTGTAAATGTTAACTGAACTTATGAGAGACTAATTAAATTTCATTATTTTATTTTGTACTAATAATCAAAATGTGTAAATAAATATCTGGAAAAACTTTACTCTGAAGAAAAGTTTTTATTCTATGTAAACGATAACTGGACATCCTAGAAAGCTTTAATAAAAATCTTTCGGATATCTAGAAGGAGTTTGAAATTCTCATTACAAACAGATATTCACGATTCCCATTATCGTTCCTTTCTCTTAAAATGTACTGTAATTTCACGGTCTGTTTTTTATCCGTAGAAGTGTCATGTATTTGTATGGATGTCTCCCTTTTGACTCTCCGTTCTTACGGGAAATCACGAGTATGTAAATAAATAATAGTCTCAAAGTAGGTTTCTGCATTTCCATAGAGATTTTCTTCATAGATAGATAGATAGAGAAATAGTTCGATATATACATAGATAGATAGATCGAGTAGTTGGTAGGTTGGCCAGGACATCGACCACCTGTTGAGATACTACCGCTAGAGTGATATTGGATCCTATGACTGTCCAGAGAGTAACACGTTTGATTCCTCTCTCTGGTTACGGCTTATAATTTCTTTGCCACCACATACACCGAATAGTCTGGCCTATTCTTTACAAATTCTCGTATTTCCTCATACACCTGACAACACTGAGATTACCAAACAATTCTTCTTCGCTCCCATGGGTAATTACGGTATTGTAATTGTGCAGTGGCCACTTTCCTATTAGTAAACATAAAATAGACTCTTTAGCTATGGTAAGCTGCTCTTCTAGGAAGATACTCCAAAGTATAACCATTGTTCTCTAGTCTTGGGTATTGCCATAGCCTCTGTACCATGGTCTTCCACTGTCTTAGGTTAGAATTCTCTTCTTGAGGGTACACTCGGGTACACTATTCTCTGTTTTTTTCACTTTTGTTTTATTTCTTTAATTGTGTGTTGGCCAAGCTTAAGAGAAGGGCCATAGATGCCTGGTGGTTTTTCAAAAGGTTGCCTTTTCCTTATATGATTCTTTTTTTTTTTCTTTTTAAAACCATCATTACTGTCCTTTGTTTAGTTGAAGTTGCTATCCTGGAGGGTATTTAGCCTTGCATGGTGTATCTTCTCAGCCATATTGACCAATTTTTCATACTTTTTTTTCTTTATGCTATGGCTTTGATCAATGTATCTATATTTCCTTAAAACACAGTGGTTTATTATCATTTTTGTTAATTTAGTTGTTAAGTAGGATGTATATTTTTTATTACGCTTAATTCTTATACTGTCTAGAGACATTGAGCGAAATCCAAGACCAGTACCTCCTAGATTTTGTCAATGCCGTGTACAGTATTGCAATATTCGTGGTCTTCATGCAAATATTCAAGACCTTACATTTGCGTCTACGCAGTGTGATATCTTTTTTTTTTTTTGTGTGTGTGTTCAGGAACTTTGGTTTTATAATATGGGGCATTCATCTGAGCTAATTATAACTAGTTTTAAGAAGCCATTAATTTTGAAACGGGATGCCATACCCGTGGCTAGGGGAATGGCGGTATATATTAGGACTGAGTACCCTGCTTCTCACAGAGTCCTGCTAGGAATGTGGATGTCATGAGATTCATGTAATAATAGTTTTTGGAAGGCAACCAACTTCTATTTGGGTTCGATAAACCGGAATCCAGGCATATATGATTCTATCTTCGATTGTCTTCTTACCATAATGCTAGGCTACAAGAAGATGATAGAAAGGCTTCTTTTGTCTTTGAGGGTGATTTTAATGCTCACCATAGGAATGGCTAAGTTCTATCTCTCCTACCGAACGCCATGGCTTAAGAGCTTTGGACTTTGCCTCTGAATCAGGCTGGGAGCAAATCATAAGTGAAGCTACTCACAAGTCTAGTAACTGCTTCGACCTCGTATACACCAAATCCCCTGGCGTTATAACAAGTAAAGCTGGTTCTCCATTTGGGACATTTGATTATGCCTTGATTTTAATAGCAGTGAAGACTGAGCAGCCTGTACCTGATATATCATACTCATGTAAGATTTACATGGAATCTCAAGACTAATGGAATAGGATTTTGAGTCATCGTTTGGGCTGGAATTGGTCACAATTGTATAGTAGTGTTGATCCTGTTGTCTTTTCAAATGAGAATTTCGTCAATATAATTGATAGGCGCATCCCTTCTCATGCGCTACGATACCTAGTGAAGGACAAACCATGGTTCAATGATGATTGTAGACGTGCTTGTTTGGAGAAGCAGGAGGTCTATCATAATTGGAAGGGTAAGAGATCAGATTTGACTTGCAATAACTATACTCAGCTCAGAGCTTTTGCCGAGAGAGTTTGTGCTTCAACTGAAATGGAATACAATTTAACCATAAAAAAAATCCTTTCTGGTACAACCCAGGAACATAAGTGGAGGACTACCCTTAAATCTGCACACTTTGGTGTAGATGCAACAGTTCCTCCTTTACTTAAACCAGATGGCTTAGTCACTCACTGTACAAAGGAAAAGGCATCCCTTTTGGCTGATTTGTTTGACAGTAACCAGAGTAATGAGAAAATCGAACTTCCCCATTCCTGTTTTTTAGAGGCTAAACTAAGTAGGTTAGATTCTTGATCTCATGAAATTAAAGCTCTCTTGATGGACCTCGATGCTTATGCAGGTGTAGACCCAAAAGGTATTTTTCCTTTGTTTTCTTTTTATAAAGACGCCACATTTCTTAGCTCCAAAGTTATCTGTTATTTTGCGCAAGTTAGCAAGAAGAGGACATTTTAACACTTGTTGAGCAATGGATAATGTTACTCCACTATGTAAATGTGTTTGTGGTAGCTCAAGTTCAACTGATTACCGCCCAATTTCCATAACTCCCATATTATCTACAGTTTTTGAATGCCTTTTAGCAAAACGTCTAAATAGGTTTGCTAAAGGTAATCATCTGTTCCCTAGTTTGTAATCTGGTTTTAGTGAGGGCCTTGGAGCATGTGATGTCCTTTTTACAATCTCCAATGCTGTACAGAAATCCCTTGATTGTGGTCAGGAAGTTTGTATGATCGGTTTGATTTTAGTGTTGTATTTGACCGAGTTTATCATAAGACCCTTGTTTTCAAACTCAAAGAGTTGGGATTAGTTGGGTCGTTTCCTAGTATCATTATTGAATTTTTAAGTAATACATCGTAAAGAGTTGTCGTTGATAGGCACCATAGCGAGTACAGAAATGTGATATCTGGTGTTCCTCAGGGTAGTGTTCTTGGTCATTTACTTTTCATCCTATATACATATGACGTAGTTTTGCCTAGAAAAAAAATCTTGCTCGATATGCAGATGATTCTACACTCCTTGGCTCAATTCCATCCCATGAATGTAGATCTAGTGTGGGTTGCTGAATTCCTTAAAAGAGATCTAGCTAAAATTAGTGCATGGTGCAAATTATGGGGTATGACGCTGAATCCTAACAAAACTCAAAGTATTATTGTTAGTAGATCAAGGACAGTGGCCCCTCGTCATCTAGATCTCAGAATTGATAATGTTTCTTTAACTTTGTATGATTCTTTTCAAATCTTAGGTGGGATTCTTGACAGCAAATTTACTTTTGAGAAACAGTTTAGGTCTGTCTTCTTCAATAGCAAAAAAAAAAAAATATTAAGAAAGTCTTATAAGACTTTCAGCGATTAATATTATCTGAAAAAGTGTTTTAATTCTATAAATCTACCGATCTGGTCTTCCCCTGTTGATTCTCATCATAATTTGTTGTACAGGAACGTACGATCTATTAAATTTCTTATTTGTGATCTAGATATTAATCTCTGTCACCGTTCTTCAATATTTTCGTTATGCATGTTGCATAAGATTTATAATAATTCTGATAATCCTTTGAATTCAGAGATTCTGGGACAGTTCCATCCTCCTCGTAATACTAGGCTTGCAGTTACTTAATTCTAATAGTCAGGCCTTCTCCATCATGAAGCTCAATACTACACAGTTTTATTCCAGCTGTGACCAAGTTGTGGAATGATCTTCCTAATCGGGTAGTTGAATCAGTAGAACTTCAAAAGCTCAAACTTGCAGCAAATATTTTTGTTTAACAGGCTGACATAAGTCTTTATATAGTTTTTATAGGAAATACCTCTTTTAAGTTGGCACTGTTTTTTGAATAATTTATTAATTGTTATCTATTTTTTTTTCATTTCATTTATTTATGTCATTATTCCTTTTCCTAACCGGGGTATTTTTTCCTGTAGGAGCCTTTGGGCTTATAGCATCTTGTTTTACCAACAAGGTTTGAAACTTAGCCAAATAATAATTATAAAAAAAATAATAATAATAATAAAAATAATAATGATAATAATAATAATAATAATAATAATAATAATAATAATAATAATAATAATAATAATAATAGATAGACAAACAAATGTTCCTATTACTCTATGAAAAAAAGGGTAAATTCTATGACGATATTAAACACATTATGTATATCTACTTATCTATATATCTACATATCTATTTATTTATTCATCTATCTATCTATTTATCTATCTATCTATCTATCTATCTCTCTATCTGTCTGTCTATCTATCTATCTATCTATCCAGAAAAATAAAATGTTCCTATTATTCTAAGAAAAAAGAAGGCTAAATTTTTTATGAAGTACAAGATTACGAATAGATAGATAGATAGATAGATAGATAGAAATAGATAGATGGATAGATAGAGTGAGAGTTGAAAAGATAGATAAATAAATATTTAGGAATAGAGATTTTATCAAGAGATGTCCAAATGAATTTTTTCTTTAATACAACTCCGTTAAATACTATTACGAAATGACAGAATTGATTGTTTTTAAAACAGTTAAATACTATCACGAAACATCAGAATCGATTTTTTTTACAGCTCTATTAAACACTACCACAAAATGTCAGATTCATAATTTTTACAACTCCGTTAAATACCATCATAAAATGGCAGATTCAATTTTTTTTTTTTTTTTTTTTACAACTCTATTGAATATTATCACGAAATGTCAGAATCAATTGTTTTTGAAACAGTTAAATACTATCATGAAATGTCAAAATCGATTTTCTTTACAACTCCATTAAATGCTATCACGAAATGTCAAAATCATTCTTTTTTTACAACTCTTAAATAATATCATGAAATGTCAAATTCGACTGTTTTTTTTACAACTCCATTATATTTTCATGAAATGTCGGAATCAATATTTTTTTTTACAACTACGTTGAATACTATCATGAAATGTCAGAATTGATTTTTTCTTTTCAACTCCTTTTAATACTATCATGAAATGCCAGAATCTATAGTTCGACCATAACTATTAAATATTATAAGATTTATTTGAAAAAACGACAATGATTTTCATTTTCAGATGACAATTTTTTTCCCATGGAAATAGATTTGAAGATTTACAGAGGTCAAATACCCATATCTAATTCAATGTAATCTATTGATGTACGCGACCCGTATAAAGAGATATCTAAATATTTAAGATAGATATGCGCTCACTGTGTGACTATCCCCTTTCCTATTGGTGTGGAGGGACGGGAAGAGCGGAGTGGGACCGGTATATATGTAATGTGTGTAAAATTACATGATTAAATCCATGACCCAAATCAGTCATAAGCAGGATGCAAAAGTCAAGACCAAGCATACCATTTGCAATGTAACATTTTCCATGAAGAGTAAACACAAAACAAACCGTGAGAAGAGTTGTGTCTCAACCGGATTGTACCAACCGAGTGTCACACGATCGTACATAGTTCATTTTGTGCTTGTATCTTTGCTCTCCCCCTCGCACTAAAAAGAACCTGAAAAATCATGTCTGCTTTTCTCCTCTGTAACAGTGTCAATATTTGAACATGAAAATTCTTGTTACTTTGAGATTTTGTATATAAAGGAGAGTGTTCTTTAATAAACTAACTCAGTTGCTTTCAACCTGCCTTTGAGTCACAACCCTTCTCTCGGACCGTCACATTGGTGACCCCGGAGTGACTCGCTCCTCCCGCCTCTCCACCCCCCCTCCACCTCTCACCGTTACTATGACACCGTCAACGCATACCTTCTGCAGTAGTACTCGCCGTCGCCAGCCGCCCGTATAGCAACGCCTTTTCAGCTCTCTCAACAACCGTTGGGGGACCAAAGGGCTTCGCTCACCCTCGGGAAAATGACCAGTATCACTCGCCTGCAACCTGCCGCATACGGCTCTCCTCGTGAGGTGAACCTACTTCGTGCCCTTATGGACAGCCACTTCATGACCTTCAAAACCTCCATCAACGCCTCCACTCGTGACAAAGAGGACACCTATTCAACTT